>NC_056736.1:583778281-583978281 GCF_019279795.1 Protopterus annectens | reverse complement strand
AAGCCTAGCCAACAGTGATGTGGCTTTACGCCACCCCATACTATATAGTTGCGCCTCTCTAGTAGTGACACATGTGGGACCCCATTATTTAGTAAACTATACCTCTGTCTAGTAGTGACACTGAGGTCACTCCCGGGTAAACTTACATCTCCCATCCATGCATCGAGATTTTTCTTGAACAGTGCCAATGAAGGGCTCTGTCTCACATGAACAGCATTTTTGTTCCAGAGTATGGGTAACCTCTGTGTTATGAATCTATCCCTCCAGCATGTCCTATTCATATTTGTGCAGAGGTTGAAATCTTTAGCTCGTGTGGTTCTGGTGGATTTGGATTTTTGAGATGGAGCATGTCCATCAATTCCTGGTTGGACATGGCCCTGTATGTTAGGCACAAATCACCTCTGAGCAGGCGGTATGCTACTGAATAGAGCTGGAGTTTCTTTAATCTAGCTGGATAAGGCACATGTTTGAGACCTATGATCCTCTTGGTGAGGTACTTCTGGGGTCTTTCCAGTTGTTGCATGTGCCAGGTGAGATACATCCCAAATGGAGCATTATATTCAATCATGGGCCTGACAAGGGAGGAATATAGAGGTACAATGACCTCCTTTGATCTGGATGAGAATCCTTCATGATGAGATGGGCAAGGTAGAATGTCTTTCTGACCACTTTGGCAACAACATGGTTGTCAAAGGAGAGGTCACTATCGACTTGAGTCCCCAGGTCTCTGATTACTTCTTCCGTATTCAGTGGGTTATTGTCTATGTGATAATTTGTGGGTACTTTGTTTTTCCCAAAGGGGATGACTATACATTTTTTGGCGTTAAGTTTGAGGCCATGATTCCGGCATCAGTTGTCCGTTTCAGTGAGACCTTTCTGTAGGATGTGTGTGTCGGCAGGTGAATCAACTATGGCACGCAGTTTGCAGTCATCTGCAAACTTTGTCAGCCATAATCCTTCCATATTTGCTTTCACATCTGAGAAATAAATGCCGAATAGGAGTGGACCCAAGACTGAGCCCTGTGGGACACCACTTGTGACTGGTTTTGAGTCTGACATGGCTCCAGCAATTTTAACCTTATGGGTTCTGTTTTTTAGCCAGTTTGCTACCCATCTTGTGACATATGGATTTACATTTAGGCTGCTGAGCTTGTCAATGATGCCAGAGTGTGGTATCGTGTCAAAGGCCTTAGCCAAGTCCAAATAGGCAGTGTGGACAGCCTTGCCCTCATCGATGGCACTAGTGACTGTCTCAAAGAAGTCAACCAGGTTTAAGAGGCAGGATCTGCCTTTTACAAAACCGAACTGTGTGGGATCAAGGGTCTGCAGATCCCCAATGTCGCCATTTATGAGTTCCATGATGATTCTTTCCATAGCCTTACAGATCAGGCTGGTCAAACTTATGGGCGGTAGTTACCTGGGTCAGTAGAATTTCCCCTTTGTGGAGTGGGACCACTGCTGTGCGCCAGTGTTCAGGTACATATCCTGTAGTGAGGCTAAGATTGAATAGAGTTCTTAGGGCGGGGTTTAGTTCATCTTGAGTTCACGTAACACGCAACCGGGGATACCATCGGGTCCCATAGATGCTGTGTTTTTGCCTTGTTGAGTGCTGATTTCACCTGTGTCTGTGATGACAGGTAGGTTACATTCAGCAGGGATAATTACTTCATCTTTAGGGGTGAGGGAGGGAGAAATTTGCACTGAACCTATCTGCCAGAATGTTGGCAATGTCAGTAGGGTCAGTGAATTTTTGTCATTGTGTACTAGCTCAGAGCATATCTGAGAATTTCCTCCCAAGGTTCTGACATAATTGAAGAAGGCTTTGTGATTGTCTTTGGTATCCTTGGCAATCTTTTCTCAAAGTTTGCTTTAGATGTTTTATGAGAGAACGTAGTTTTTACTTGTGCTGATCAGGAAGCCTTTCTTGTGGGATTTGGCTTTGTCCTGCAGTAGCTTCCTTCTTTGTTGTACAGTTTGTTTATAGCGGGGTCCACCAAACCGGCGTTTTCCTTGGTGGAGAGGGTCTTGGTTTTAGTTGGGATTGCTTGATCCATGCATTCTTGGAGATGTCCGTAGAAGGCTTTTGTGAAGGATTCAGCATTTTGGGATGTGATTTCCATTAACCCAGTAGGCTTAAAGGATATCATTTCTGACTTGAGGAGCACAAAGTCAGCTTTTGAAAAGTTTTTCACTGTAGTCTTTTGTTCTGGGGTGGGGGTGGGATATGTACATCCAACGTGATCAGTTTATGGTCAGATCTTACCAGTGAGGAGTTTATATCCAGTGCGGAGCATTTGGACCCCATGTTTGTGATAATCAGGTCAAGTATATTATCTCTCCTCGTAGGAGAAGTGACCAGTTGCTCCATAGCATTTGAGTTTATGAATTCCAGGAATCTTTGGGCTAGGGTGTTAGGGCTAGAATAGTGGGCCCAGTCTATGTTAGTAGTTGAAGTCACCCAATATGATGGTGTTTGGTGTGACATTCATATCCTCTAGTGTTTTCAGGAATGCTTGATGGGATTCCTGGGATTGGGAGGGAGTTCTATAACATGCGACCAGTTGTATGGCAGTTTTGCCTATGGTGAGTAAAACTTGTATGGTTTCTGATGCTTCATGGGTAGCCACCAACCGAGAGGTGTAGGTGTCCTTTATGAAAATGGACACTCCTCCCTTTGTGGTTCGCCTGGAACTTGAGGTGGAAGCATGATATGAGGTATAGCCTGGTAGCTGGAGTGCTCTCAGGAGCCTTAAACCAGGTTTCGTTACTGCACAGACATCGATGTTCTCCATACTGAGAAGTGCTTGAGTGCCTGCATCTTGAGATTTAGACTTCTGGCGTTGAGCAGCATTACCCTTAATTTTTTCCATTTTGTTGTTTTATGGAGGTTGATTTGTCCTTTGAGCATTGCCTAAAAAAGGCACTATGGGGGTGGCAAGAGCCTTAGCCAGTATCCGGAAGCCCAGTGGTGACAGGTGCAAGCCATCCCTTGCGAAGCAACGTGGCTTGTCCAGCATATCATCCCAGGCTGACAGACATTGGATCCCCTAGAATGACACCAGTGATTAAGCCAATTGTTAAAACTGATCATTTTGTCTTTGTACTGAGGCATCATTCTTGGTGAAGGCAGGATGCTGCTCAGGGTCATACCAGTCTGGGCTACATAATCGGAGAGCTCCTCAATGTCTCTTTTCATGTAGTCCAGGGAGGTACGTCTCAGGTCATTCACACCGCATGGACAATGACTGAATCATACTTGTACTTGCTTTGGAGCGACCTGAGTGCGTGTGTAATGTGGCGGATCCTAGCCCCCGATAGGCAGCTCACCGTTACCCTCTCCTTATTTAGCCTGGTAAGTGGAACATTGGTGTGTCTGACTATAGAGTCACCTATTACTAATGTCTCTGGCATAGTATTTTGCCTTAGGGGCTGTGATTGTGCGACACACCTGTTGCTTGAGGTATGTGTTGTAGGTGTTGCGTTTTGTGGGGGTGTATTTCTGGGTGTCTGCTTTGGAGGCCTCTGTTGTTTTGGTAAGTTTTTACAAGAGCCTCAGTATGTCTTTGTGTTTTTATGTGTTTGGTTTGCATTAGTGGTGGTTTTATGTGTGACTGGTTTTGCTTTGGGTGTGGGTACCATCTCCTCCTGACTGGTCTTGCCAGTCCTGAGTTGAGAGAGTTCAGCCTCCAGTCTGGCTATATAGTTGCATCTCTCACAAGTATATGTGTTAGTAGGAAGGAGGAGAGGGTTGTCTGTGTACATGAGACAATTGTAACATTGTCTTAAGATTCCCAGATTAACCAGCTGAACAAGAGAGGATGCTAGTGGTCTACCACTCGACATACTAGAATATTATAAGGAGTGTTGTGCCTTTAAGGGAGTGGGTATTCACAGGGGTAGTGGATGGCTGTGGCGCTTACTTTAGGGTAAGAGTGCTTGGTTTTATTATGAGTGCTTGCTAAGGATAGAAGTTCCGAAAACAAGTGCTAATATATACAGATAATAGACTGAGTAGAGCTTCTAAGGGAAAAATTGAAGAGCAGACTTGGCGGAGCCAGAAAAAGTTAAAACCTGTATAAAATAGTTTACACCTGTATAACTGCTGCTGCGTAAAGCGCCCGACCGCAAAAAGCAACGCCCTGAGGCGGATTTTTATACAGGGAACTTGAAAAGAGCTAGAAATGGTCCAAGGCAACCAATGAATTACAGCTCAAGTGCTGAGATCACTTCCCCCAGGGACAGATAGGCTGCTCAAGGCTCCCACTCCCACTGGTGAGCTCAGAAACTTCCTTCTATCCAAGTAAGGCAATGGCCAACACAGGAACTACACACAGCCCAGAATACAGCAAAGCCTGTATACTGGTCTTAACTAGTCGAGCAAAGGCGGAAAACAAGGAGTATTTTTTTTGTTTTTGTTTTTTAGGAAAGAACACAGAAATGCAGTTAGGCAAACAGTAAAATCGATTTACACAGGCTAGCACACTTTAGTGAGCAGCCTCAGCAATTAAATTAGCAAAAAAACAGTATTATTCGACCAGAGTCGACCAAAATGCTACTTTTAAGTGCAGATACTTTAGAATACAGCAGAAAAACACAAAAACAGTTATATCTTATTAAATGAAAGCCAGAGAGGACAATGCAGATAAAAAAGCCAAAAAGTACTTAAATCAGGAAAGTGGTCGCTTCTTTCAGTTCTCTGTTGCCAGGACCCCTCTGCAGGACCACGTGGAGCTCTGCTTGGGTATATAGCCAAAAAAAATGCCCTGAGGCAGATTTTTATACAGGGAACTTGAAAAGAGCTAGAAATGGTCCAAGGCAACCAATGAATTACAGCTCAAGTGCTGAGATCACTTCCCCCAGGGACAGATAGGCTGCTCAAGGCTCCCCACTCCCACTGGTGAGCTCAGAAACTTCCTTCTATCCAAGTAAGGCAATGGCCAACACAGGAACTACACACAGCCCAGAATACAGCAAAGCCTGTATACTGGTGGAACTGCCACTATGCCTACAGTTAACACCTTAACAAATGGACACTGGATGAGCCACCCATGCAAATGACATTCGTTGCCTGCAACATATACCCACAGAGAGGTCATAGGATAAAACACCACACACAGGTTTGCAGAAATGGAAAACCTTTATTTGTGTACTATTACAGTTTTATATGTCATGTCATACAGCTGTTCAGACACTGACATCCATATAAACAGAGTAATGCAACTGTGAAACTGTTATTCTAATACAGTAGTCTGGAAAGGTTCACAACTGTTGCTGTCTAGGCCAAACACTTTAAATTGTACAATAGTAAAGACAGACTGGGCCACAGGATACCAAACAATCAACAGTAAGTAATGCAGGTGTATAGTTCAGGAGGTAAAGACTTCAGTTGACCAAATGGAATGTAACTGTTACATAACAAGGCATAGCTGACACCATCGCAGGCACACTGACAAACAGAACAGTCTGTATGGCAGGAGGCAGTAGGCCTGCATTAACCAAATTAATGTAAGTAATGTCAATACAGGTGAATTGTATGGTACTGTACATCCAGATACCTTAAGGCAGCTCACCCCTGATACCCCCACATTTTGTAACAGCCTAGGTCATTTATGGTGCATCCCCTCCCTAGACTCAATAATACAGGGTCATATACCACTGTTACATACACTGGCCTGTGGAGTGCATAAGGGAACATATGTATTGTGTAGGTGAAGCCCACACATATATGGCCCCAGCCCCACCATATGTGTGGGGGATACAACAGCAGTGGACTGATGGCAGGAATGGCAGCATGACATACTCACAGCCCACTACAGAACAACCCCTGACAGCATGTCATATGTGCAAAGCTTGGTATGTAGGTGGAGGACAGAGGCTGGAACACAGGCCCATATGTGGAAAACTGTTGCCATACACTAAGCAAGTCACTGGTGTTACAGAATAGTCTGCAACATACCTTTTAGTCAGGGAATTGAGGTTATAAACAAAAATGGATGTAGCCATGTACTGATAGTACTCAACACACACACTGCCAGTGAAATATCTGACACAGGACCTGTGTGGTGGACAGACAAAACATGATAGACACACCTCTGGCCACCAAGAGGATAGGCCCACAGTTGAGAGCTATGCAGACAGACTGCATTCCAAGGCAAACTGGTATGTACACACACACACCCTGTAGCACCAGTACTATACAAAGCACAACACAACTCTACTCACAGTCTGTCTGTAGTTCCTGAACGTCCTACAAATATGTAGCTGGTCTGAGTGTGCCAGTTCTCCTGTAAGAGATATTGCTGCCTGCTGTCTGTAACACTGATGCCCACTCACAGGAAGGATGTCCATCACACAGGAAAGGTAAAGTGGCCACGCCCACATGATGTAAGGATTTATAGTAGGTGGTTGCCATGACAGTGGTAATTGGAAGTACTACACAGCAAGCTGCATGCAGTTAGCAAGTGGAGGATATTAATTGGTGTAGAGGCCATCACCTGATCATGTGCATCACCTACTAAAGCCATGTTGCAATCTAGTCAAAGCAGCTCAATCCATTTACTAGAGAGAGAGAGAGAGAGAAAAAATAAATAAAAAGAAAGACAAAGCTCATTTCTGGTCCATCATAATGGGATAGATGATGTGGAATGGTTTATATGTGCCATCAGGTGTTGTTGTGATAACGTTCAACTGAACAACTGCTCTGGACAATAGTGTCTGTCCCTGTGGGTAGTGGGCCATAGCCATTAACTGTGCAGGTCAGCACTGACAGACAAGATGTAAGCCATCATAGTGTGTGTTGTGTAATGGGAAGTATGTATATTACGTGGCCAATAGCTGGTGGTGGACATAATGCTTTTATGAAGGACATATGGCAGCCATGGCCCACCACTGGCAGGATACTCAGGTGAATCTGTAATGTAGCATGCCAGAATGCCATAGGTCTGTAGTAGGTTACCTGCAGTCGGGTCCTACATATACCCCCCTAATGTCAGGTCATGTCCATAAGTGGCACCTGTCTGTGTTTTAGCAAGGCAGAACAGTGCAGCTGTGCAGGAAGGTGTTGTGAGATTGTGGAGTTGATGTCTGAATGTACCCCACATATAGGTATGCATATGTGTACATATCTCACATATATAATATATAAAGATATATGTGTATATCAGCATGTATGTCCAGAAATATACATATACCCATGTGTAGACATATATATGTGCACATATATACAACATCACATATATCTACACATATATAGATATATACCTATATGCACATGTTTACATATATACAAACACACACACAAACATATGTATGTGAAGACATGTCCCCTATATTACTACCACAGTGATGCGTGCTATGTGCGAGGCACCAGCACACATAGCAATACACACAGATATCTACAGCTGGCAGTGTGTGCACCATGGACAGGTATGTCACATGTTAGTCCCTTGTTGGCACCACATTGCCCCCATCTGTGAAGTATGCAATGGGAATATGGGGATGCATGGCAGGTACACATGTGGAGGTAGTCAGGATTGGTAGATATCGGGGACAGTCTACAGGGGTGGTATGTGACACATGTGGTGGGTAAATACCGTGGATGGTGTGTGTGGTCTGTGATGTGGATGCCCCATGGGCCCCAATATGGGCACAATGGGAACAAGCCTCCCACCCACTGCTACTCACAACAGCAGTCGACGTCCTGAAGGTGCCTGGTCTGGAGGCTGAGTAGGAGGATCATGTTGGCCCTGTGAATGTGTACTGGGTGATTCAATAGCACCTCCCACATGTGTCTGTGGAGCCCGGTATGAAACAGACCCTAGACCTGAGTTCAGTAGACAGGAACATGTCAGTGTGTGCCCTGAGGGGGGACAACATCCCCTGGGTGGTTCCACCTGATGGTATTGCTGGAACAGTACATGAGGAGGCCCCAGGTTGGGACACACATGTGATGTGGCCAGGTATCATGGGCAGATGGGTTTGGAGATGTGGATCTGCTGGCCATTAGAACATATACATGTTATTGTGTCACTGTTATATAACATATGTTAGTAGTAATAGTCTACACAATCCCGGTACGTGTCCAACAGCATGCATAGATATCCCCAATAATACAGAATGTCAGATGTGCAGCAATCTCAGAGCAGCCATACCACTGGCATATATGGAACCATAGTGGCCCTGACAATGGCATGCAGGTGAATAGTCTGTAACAGGCCAGCAATGATAGTGTCCACACAGGGGACATGGCTAAAATGGCATATATGGAACCATAGAGGCCCTGACAATGGCATGCAGGTGAATAGTCTGTAACAGGCCAGCAGTGATGGTGTCCACACAGGGGACATGGCTACAATCACATAGCAGAAGGTGTGGTACAATACAATATGGGTCCAACCGGTAGGTAATCTGTAGCCATACCTAATGGGTTGTGTGTACAGTTTGCTGAAGCTGATATGGTGGGGGGTGACAGAGATGTGTATTACGAACTGTGGTAACCTTGCCGTATGAGTTGCTCAGACCTGTTTCCATCTTTATGTCTTTCAGCCAAGATGGCACATGCATGGTTGCCCACCTATTCCCATGTGGAGAATGAAGTGTTGATAGCACACATGATCCGGCACAATCCACTGCTGTTTGGCAGGCATGCACATGAGCAGCAGGAGCGGACCATGCTATGGAATGACCTAGTCCACAGGGTCAATGATGTCAGACTGCACAACTGCAGTTATTAGCAGGTCCGGCATCATTGTACTGACCTGCCTTGCAATGCCTGACAGAGTGCTGATGCAGTCCGTGGGGATCAGCTCACCACAAGTGGGGGCTATGCCATCCATCCCTCCCGATACGTGTGGAGGAGCTCCTGGCCAGCCTCATGCCACCTGCCCATCCGGACAGCCAACAACCACTGGACTCCTTCATGGAGGTGGGTGTCACCCACACACCGGCCAAGGAGCATGCAGGTAATGACACAGGGCACACCAGTAGACCACTGTTGGGTAAACATCTGCATTGGTACAGGTAGATCATGCATATCTGACATGTCATAGATATATTGTGTTGCTGCATTGTAGTGATAAACAGCTATCCAGATGTGGTAGTATTGTGGGAATGTACCTTTGATGTATGGTAATACTGCACCCACCCTGTAGCACTGCCACAGGTGTGGCCACTGATATTGCATCTCTCACCCTCTGATGTAGGTCCCTCCGGGATACCAACAAGGCAGCAGCCTGTAGCTGGTGAGTATGTTTAATGTAGATGCTTGCCAATACACCGGGCATGTAATGGTGATGGTATATTCCATGCATACATCTAACACACCTACCCTGAATGCATGCTGTACATGTGCATGTATTGTTGCTGTGAAATGCACCGTCACACAAGGGTGACCATGATGGGGTATTGAAAGGGTATGTCAGACACCTGCATGATAACTAACATTCTGTCATTGAGGAATGTGTCCACAGGGAGTAACATACTGGTGTTAGACATGGCCTACCATAGTGACATGTTTGGAACAACATCCATATACAGTGCAACACCAGTGTATATACCTGTAGGACAATGGCAACTGCTGCAGGGATAGAGTATGGCATAAGGCATTACAGTAGTCCACATTATCAGCTGGGTCTAGGTTGCAACATGTGGTGTTCAGTGTATGGGACACTGCAAAGTGACACATGTGTAGGGCTTACTTGTCATGCATCTGCATAAAAGCTGAAGGGGGTCTCAGCATGACACACCAGTGCACTGCAGCAGGGATCCCAATAATGGTAGGAATGGCTCTATCTGCACATGGTCAAGTTCAGGACCTGTGGCAGCCATAACCCTACCCACACAGAAATAGTGATGGCAGTGTGTGAACACCATGGGATGTGCACATGAGTAGACCTTGCAATCATGCAGAATAGGGGGACATGTGTAGAGAGACTGAACATATACTGGCAAATGCAGATGGCCCATGCTGGTATACTCCTGCCAGGAGCAGTGACTGCTGTAGTACACACAAGAGGTGCGATAAACCGTCATGATAAGGGTGTGCACACATATACCTACATGGTGTATATGCATTGTGGTCAGCAGCCGCACACCTAACACAATCTGTAGACACTGCATGTGAAAGTACAGGACATAAGTCACATATCAGGCCCATGTACTGCTAAGATATGTGGTGATGTGGTCCCATGGCAGATCAAGGATGTGTGTGTAAAATCAATAAAGGTGTGTACACCCCCATAGCCAAGGTATGCTCTGATGGTTGTCAGTATAAGAGTATTGCAGTGGTCATACATGGTCTGTTGATGCTGACAGCTGTAAATCAGGCATCAGGCATTCACCAATGGCAACTGTCCACATATCATCCCAAGTATGTGTTGCTGAAAAACATAGGGGCTGTGAGAAGTAAAGCTGATATAACTGACACTGTACTACACATTCTGCAATGGGTTGTACTCCTGTGAGTTGTGGTGCATAGTACATGGCAAGGTGCAGAACAGGTGCACAGCAATACTGTGTACATGGGTGTAGTGGTATCCAGGGGAAGGGGTATAATCTAGTGACACAGCACATACATCACACACATGTATACTGTTGCTAGCATGGATTGACTATAGCTGAACTGCATGCTGTTCTGTACCATATGTTCTGCATGTTGGCAGATGGGTAATAGGAGGACTGTGTGTACTATCATTGTGCAACCTCACCTGTATGTGTGTGTGTGCATCCTGGTGGTTAGTTAGTTTGCCTGCAGGGTCAGTCTGGTGAAGTGGAGGGAGGTAGATGCATGTAGGATGTGTGTGTGCATGTGTGTGCTTGTGTGTGGCCATGTATGCCCATGTGTGATTGTGGAGTGTTCATACGGAGGCACCTACCTTTGGGACCATGAAGTACATGGACATGGACTGCCACATTACACACCAGAAATACCTGTCATGTGTGTAATCACAGGACAGCAAATAGTATAATATGGTCTGTAGCATGGAACAGGCATCCAGAGGGAAGGTAGACACCAGGTACACCCTTAATATCACAATCAGCAGAGAGGTTACCTACAACCCACGTATGCAGCTCTACAGATGCATTGGGGAAGTACTAGTCAACACCAGGGAGTGTATCCAAATATTACAGTTGTCACATGATAGGCTGAAGGAGCAGCATATCTGGCATGTACTGAGCATTACATACACAAGACACACCAGTGCGAGATATTATGGATACAACATAGTAACCCACACATATAGGGGCCATGCACATAATTTCCAGGTATACAGAGGTGCATACCGAATGACATCAGTGAGGCCATGTAAATCCACTACACACAGATCAGGCAGGTAAAGTAGCAACAGGCCTTTTGTTGAGGCTGCATGTGTGGCCATTTAGAGGATTGTGATGTTAATGAGTGGTGTCAATGTGTGTATGTTAACAAGTGTGATGTAGGATGGGGTAACACATGAACATATACGTGGGACTGTCTGTAAAGCCATGGACAGGTAGATATTATGGAGGGGTGTGTGTGTGTGTGTGTGTGTGTGTGTGTGTGTGTGTGTGTGTGTGTGTGTGTGTGTGTGTGTGTGTGTGTGTGTGTGTGTGTGTGTGTGTGTGTGTGTGTGTGTGTGTGTGTGTGTGTGTGTGTGTGTGTGTGTGTGTGTATACGGGGTTAGGCAATGCTGACAGGTTTTAAAGTGTGTTTATTGTTTTTCCCCACAGCTGGCAAGTTGGGTCAGGGTCCCTCCTGCATGCAATCTGATGTTAGTGTCCATACAGACACCGAAGATGATGATAGTACTGTTGAGGCACAGGTGGGGTTGTCAGGGGCCGATACTGTGTCAACATTTGACATCCCCCTTTTAGCCACCCCAACCCCACACACAGTTTTAGTGCCTACACATACCCCATCACCAGTGGCCATAGCCGAGGAACAACTGGCATTTGATGACAATGCACAGGGAAGTGTGGCATCCATGCCTACTGTGTCCGGTCACAGTGGGCATAGCCAGATGGCAGGCAAGGCACCACATAGGCAGATGTCCCAGGGTGCTTGTGGTAGGGCCACTGGACATCATGCCCCTGGCATAGGTGACATAGCTGGTACCAGCAGGCAAATGTTTCAGGCTGTAATGGTGACGCAGGCACATATTGAGTGTTACACCAGACAGGCCCTGATTCTATAGAGGGCTGGTCTCACATCTATAAGCGACAACCTCTGTGAACTGTTGGGTGCCATTCATGCTTATACCGAGCACACAGATAGATGGCAGATGAGATGATGGTCCTCATCGGCCATAGTGTGTCCATGCTTCAACGTATGGTGGGGATGCGGCGACGTACACTTGGACGTGGGCCAGCAACAACAACAGCTGGCCATCAGTGCAGATGCGCTAGGACACCAAGGGGCTCCCGTAGTAGCAGTAGTAGCCCCGGCAGTGCGGAGGGTGTGCTGTCCACACCACACCATAGCAGGCCATCCTGGCCAGTCACAGGAGGGACCTGGTACCAGTGAATAAATGTCATCAGCAGGTGAGAGTAGCACATCGAGGCCTGTTCCTGGACATGCCCGAAGCACCCCTGGCAGGCACAGTCCACGTGTCCATGGCTGGAGGCAGTGAACTGCACACCCTGCCAGGTATGGTCTGCAGCTGTCCATAAACACCTGTGTAGGGCAGCCACATGGCAGAAATGTGTGCATGCATACCCACACACTATGCAAACACACCTAGGGAGCCCCATACCTACACACACCACATCACCTCACCCAGCTCTCCACAGTACACCTCTCACCCACACACATGGTGTCAAATGTATGGCCCACCGTTGTGCTCTGGCAAACCAACACCACACCCTGTGCATATGATGATACCTGTGCCCCATCCCTGTCATCCATACCATCAATGCAGGGACAGGCAAATATGGTTCTGATGCACACGGTGACTGTACAACAGTGTACCACAGTGCACAGTGTAACATGTTGTAGGGAGTAGAGCATGAGGCATATTTGGCTGATAGTGTAGCCATCATGCAATGATGCCTTATAGCTGTTAGTAACACTGGTTGGTTGTGGTCTCTATAATGTTATCCATTTTTGTTGTATGTGTACATGTGTCAGCACTAGGATGCCCTGTGCATATGATGATACCTGTGCCACATCTCTGTCATCCATACCATCAATGCAGGGACAGGCTGATATGGTTTTGATGCACATGGTGATTGTACAACAGTGTACCACAGTACTGCAGTGTAACATTTTGTAGGGAGTAGAGTGTGAGACATATTTGGCAGGTGGTGTAGCCATCCTGCAATGATGCCTTATAGCTGTTAGTAACACTGGTTGGTTGTGGTCTCGCTAATGTTATCCATTTATGTTGTAGGTGTACATGTGTCAGCACTAGGATGCCCTGTGCATATGATGATACCTGTGCCACATCCCGGTCATCCATACCACTGATGCAGGGACAGGCTGATATGGTTCTGATGCACACAGTGACTGTACAACAGTGTACCACAGTACTGCAGTGTAACATGTTGTAGGGAGTAGAGTGTGAGGCATATTTGGCAGGTGGTGTAGCCATTCAGCAATGATGCCTTATAGCTGTTAGTAACACTGGTTGGTTGTGGTCTCTATAATGTTATCCTTTTTTGTTGTAGGTGTACATGTGTCAGCACTAGGATGCCCTGTGCATATGATGATACCTGTGCCACATCCCTGTCATCCATACCATTGATGCAGGGACAGGCTGATATGGTTCTGATGCACACAGTGACTGTACAACAGTGTACCACAGTACTGCAGTGTAACATGTTGTAGGGAGTAGAGTGTCAGGCATGTTTGGCAGGTAGTATAGCCATCCAGCAGTGATGCATTCTAGCTGTTAGTGACACTGGTTGATTGCAGTCCCTATAATATTATCCATTTGTGTTGTAGGTGTACATGTGTCAGCACGAGGATGGTCTGCAGTCATTCCGCAACGGGGTATGTCACTGTGCTGGCACCATGGCTGTGACATATCTGGGGTACAGTCGAACACATTTCACAGGTTAATAAACCAATTATCACTTGTGCCACATGGACAGGTGGCCCTCTGAGCCATGTATACCCTGCAACCTGATGTAGACCCATCCACATACAGGCACACTGTTACTTGGCAACACTGGGACTAGACCCCTACCTAGCTATGTTGTGATACTGACGTGTGTGGCTTACATTGCACACACCGCACAGCGTTTAGGGTGAGGTGTGTCCCAGGTTACATGGTACATACAGAATATCCCCGACATGTACAGTATGCTAATGGGGGATGCAATGGGTGTATTTGCGTGATACATAGTGTGACATACCATCATATACATATTTACAGACACATAACAGCCAGACACACATCTGAGATACCAGGGCCTATCTCTGCTAACTTGACCATGTCTCCAATGTGTTGCAGGTAGGCTGCACACATTACATGCATAACTGGCTTGGATTGTGGTAACAGTTACCTGTATGATTGATCGTGCCAGTGGTAACCATAATGTGGTACATAGGTTCATAGGTTGATATGAGGCTATCTGCCCTAGGGCATTTACAAGCCTAGCCAGAGTGTGTTTGGCTTTTGCCACCCTTTTAGATTTGTAGACTGTGCCTATGAATATTAGGTCACAGAATATAGTCCCTTTACGGTTAATTTATTGTGCCTCTGTCTAGCAGGGACCCAGAAGTGATCCCGGGGGTATACTTATGATCTCCCATCCACTCATCAAGATTTCTCTTGAAGAGGGTCAGTGAGGGGCTTTGCCTAACCTGGACTGGGATTTTGTTCCAGAGTGATGGGAGTCTCTGGGATATGCATCTGTCCCTCCAGCATGTCCTATTTATTTCTGTGCTCAGATTTAAGTCTCTAGAACGTGTAGCTCTAAGGGATTTGGATTTCATGAGATGGAGCACGTCCATTAATTCTGGGTTGGACATGGCTTTATATGTCAGGCACAGATCGACTCTGAGTAGGCGGTAAGCAACTGAGTAGAGCCAGAGTTTCTTTAGCCTAATTACATAGGGCATCTGTTTAAGTCCCTTTATCCTCTTGGTGAGGTACTTTTGGGGTCTTTCCAGTTGCTGCAGGTGTCGGGTAAGGTACATCCCAAATGGGGCATTGTACTCAATTATGGGCCTGATGAGTGATGAATAGAGTGGCACAAAGACCTCTCTTGATCTAGATGTGAAACCTTTCGTGATGAGGTGGGCTATATAGAAGGTCTTTCTGACCACTTTGGCAATGTGATTGTCAAAGGAGAGATTACTATCTACTTGGGTCCCCAAGTCCCTAATTACTTCCTCCGTGCTTAGTGTGTTACCTCCTATGTGGTAGTCTGTGGGCACTTTGTTTTTCCCAAAGGGGATGACTATGCATTTTTTTGCATTTAGTTTTAGGCCATGACTTTTAGGAAATGGGACATATACCTCATGTACCTTGGTGTAATAACAGTGTACAAATCCCCTACATCCCCCACTGGATATTGTACTCACTGAAACCCATGATGACACTCTGCCATACCCACCATCACACATTGGCCGTGACTGTGGTACAACCCATAGTATACTCCAACACTGGTACTACAGGGATATGCTTCTCATGCACATGTCACACGTCTAGTAGGGCGTCAATCAAGCTTAGGTTGCCTGTAGACATCACAGCAGGATACCTGCCATCTGCACATCTGTACAGGGACTGACAGTCATCAGCTTAGCAGGTAACTATGCAGTATCATTAGTGCACTGACAGACCAGTAAGGGGTGTATACTGTGACACAGCTCAAATACCAGGGATACAACAGGGAGGCCTCGGTGTCCAGCCATGCTCACAGGTGTGTCTATTGTCAGTACTACATTAATCACTCTGCTCTTGCCTGGGTTAGCACTGTCAATAGTAGTACTGCCATGATACACTACATGCCAGTGTGACAGTACATACCCTGGGCTACTACACCTGTATGTAACACATTCACATGGATAACAGTGCTGTACAGGCCTCATATATGTCTGTGTCCCACACATGACACTCACACCCCTTGCTACTGTAATGACAGCACATAGGTGCATGTATTGAACATGGCATTACATAAACTTATTGCAGGTTATCAGACTGGGTTGTGTGTCCTGGTTACCAGGGCTAAGCTATGCTTAGCAAGTATCAACATTGCTGCAATATAACAGCTATGCTGATTTGCACAGTGGTAAGCGCTGCCCACACTGTATAAGTGCCCGTACGTTTACCCATAGCTTAGCACTGCTTAGCTTCACCCAAACCCATGCAAACCCATTTATAGCTGCTCAAAACTGCCTTAACCACTCTGTATCTGACAGCCCTTGTTCTGCCCAGCAACAAAAAGCCCTTGCGGGTCTTGAACCCAGGACCCTTTACACTGAAGTCACAGCACTTAACCACTACACCATGACCACTGTGAAGACTGTTGTTGTTTTACCAATATAGCTGTCGATACACATATTGAGTAGTATTGAACATTTGCCTGTAGTTCCTAAATTGTGTACTCCTTGTTATTAATATGATTGTTGCATCACATATGTTGTTTTATCATAATGTGCACATAGCAGATGCAGACCGTGAGATACATGTGGGGGGTATACACAACCGTGACGTTTACTCATGACAGGAATATGGTCATATACATATAATAGCTCTATATATGTCTACATGTACATACACATGTATACTCATACATATATCTGTATACACGTCTGTATAGTGCTACATATATCTGGCCATGTGTACACCTCTTCGTATGTACATATATATATATATATATATATATATATATATATATATATATATATGCATACAAATATGTATATATACATATGTGTATATATAGATATACATATATGCACATCCTCCTCCTGTGTGTTGCCCTGTTTCCACAGAGTATGTTGTTAGAGGTAGATCCACAATCTATCTGAGATGCTGTTTGTCAAACAACAGATTGAGTTCCTGCTCACAGTGAATGAAAAGGCCCAACACCAACATTATGTTCCTAGATATTGGAGTGTGTTTCCATGCAATTGGCTATGGGAATGTTACCACAGCTTTTCCACATGGAATCAGCTAGAGGAGGGCTGCAATTCGTGCAGAGGCCATCAGCTTATCACGAGCATCACTTAACATACACATGCTGCTGCCTAAGCAAAGCAGGTGTAGGTCTCCACATTCACCAGAGAGGGAGTGAGAGAGGAAGACAGAGGCAAAGACTAGTCAGGGAGGGGTGAGAGAATAAAACTTAAGCATGTTTGCATCATACACCTACCAGTGCAGGATATCAAACCCCTGATGTCTATGTAGTGCTATCACATTTCTATGCAGTTATTGGATGTGCCACATAGGATACATGTTGTAAAGCTCTCAGAACATATATGTGATGGTGAGTGACATCTGCAACAGGAATATGGTAGCTATACGGTAGGTGTAGTACACGTGCTTCTCCGCACAAACAGGTGCCAGCATCAACACAGCCACATTCTCACAGGGATGCACAGACATTGACACAAATGGCAGGGCCAGGAATACAACTCATCACTAGTGAGAGTACCACAGCACAATACTGTGCAGGTATCACATGCACCACAAGGGTCATACGGAGGTTATATGGGCAAAGGGTATAGGGAGGTATCTGACATCAGACAGCATATGTCAGTATGCCAATGGGGGTTGTAGTAAGTGTGAATGTGATCATATGCATCATACAAACACACACACACACACACACACACACACACACACACACACACACACACACACACACACACACACACATGCACACATGCACACACGCACACATGCACACACTCACACACTCACACACACACACACAGGGTGCCAGTACTGACGTGCATGGGTGCATTGATTCACGGGTGTGTAGTGATCAACTGTGCCAGACAGCTATACAAGGCTAGGTGATGGGTATACCTTGGCATCAGGCCACCTGACAATGGTCTGCATTGTGGCTCAGGGGTGTAGTTTCTGGATTTGCCCACATAGGTGGGTATTGTATTCACCATCCAGTCACCTGGGTGACTATTGCATTTGGCCAATGCTGTGCATTGCTTGCCATGTATGTGTTCCTTAGTCCATGACATGGACGGTGTCCGTGATGTGCACACCTCCCGCATGCATGTACAGTGACATGTGGAACTGTACCTGGGGTGTCTGGCCCATGTTGTGTACGCAGATTATCATCAGATGTGTCAGTCCTGGCCTCATGTGGTGGGAACTGGTAATGTACAGCAGGTTTACCCTCACCTACATTGATAGCATGCTATCGGCATTCCTTGGGGCCAGTGGCATCTGTCCATACAGGGCATATGTTCAGGCATGGTATGTCCTTTGTGGGTCACATTTGATGGCACCACAGATGTTGCAGGTGTCCAGTGGGGAACATGGGGAAGGTGCACTGTCTGCATGTACATGCCTATTGGCCAGGTGGACAGGGTGCCATACCCTCTGTAGCCCACTGCAATCACTCCATAGTTACTATCGGTGGGCAATATGCAGTGCACTAACAACATAGTGGCTGTTGCCTAGACAAGTGTGTGTGTGTGTATGAGACATGGGTAATGCTAGGGTTGCTAACTTTGTTTGCCTGGCCTTGATGTCACATGTATGGGTATGGATTTGCACCCCAGCCTCTCGGCTATTTCACATCTGTTATCCCTGTATGGTGGACATTGTGATATATACTAGGGCCACCATATAAGAAATTTGCCAAGCCCGCTCCACATTGGGCCCAGATGTCTTACACTCATATCCACCTCCACACAGGATACGAGTTACAAACACAGACACAGACATCTATCATGTCTGGGATTAGAACTCCTACCTAACTAGTTTATTACACTACAGCACTATGCAGTTATAGTATGCGCCACGATGATTCCTTGAGTACTCCTTCCCCAAAGGTGTATTTCACATTGGATGACATCAGCAGGATTGCCAAAGAAGGGCATTCAAATTGTAGTGAGTGTGGCTAGGCTAAAATGCATTGCTCCCTACACAGACATTGAAACACACACAAAACATCCACAACCAACATGTGTGGATATAGAACCCCTAACAGGGGGTCTATATCACACTACAGCATGAAGCTGTTATAGGATGGACCACAGGGACTACTGGAGAACTCCTTCCCCAAAGGTGTATTTCACAATGAATGACATCAGCAGGATTGCCAAAGTAGGGCATTCGAATTGTAGTGAGTATGGCTAGGCTAAAATGCATTGCTACCTACACAGACATTGAAACACACACAAAACATCCACAACCGACATGTGTGGGTATAGAACCCCTAACAGAGGTTTATATCACACTACCACATGAAGCTGCTATAGGACACCCCACAGGGATTACTGGAGAACATATTTCCCAAAGGTGTATTTCACAATGAATGACATCATCAGGATTGCCAAAGTAGGGCATTCGAATTGTAGTGAGTGTGGCTAGGCTAAAATGCATTGCTCCCTACACAGACATTGAAACACACACAACACATCCAAACCAACATGTGTGGGTTTAGAACCCCCTAACAGAGGTCTATATCACACTACAGCATGAAGCTGTGATAGGACGCACCACAGGGATTACTAGAGGATTTCTTCCCCAAAGGTGTATTTCACAATGAATGACATCAGCAGGATTGCCAAAGTAGGGCATTCGAATTGTAGTGAGTATGGCTAGGCTAAAATGCATTGCTCCCTACACAGACATTGACAGACACACAAAACATCCAGAACTGTCATGGGTGGGAATAGAACCCTACCAGAGTTCTATATCACACTACAACAGTACGCAGTTATGGCACACACTACAGAGATTACTGGGCTACATCTTTCCCAGAGGTGCATCTCTAGGCGGATCACATCAGCAGCCTTACCAAAGTAGAGCATTCGAATTGTATGGAGTGTGACTACCCTAAAAAGCATTGCTTGCTACACAGATAGAGTCAGACACACACACACACACACACACACACACACACACACACACACACACACACACACACACACACACACACACACACACACACACACACACACACACACACACACACACACACACACTTGCCAGGTCTGGGATTAGAACTCCTACTAAACTAGTTTATCATACTATAGCAGTACACAGTTATAGGATGGGCTATGGGGATTACTGGGCTACAACCTTCCCAGAGGTGTATTTCTAGGTGGATGACATCAGCAGCCTTGCCAAAGTAGAGCATTTCAATTGTAGGGAGTGTGACTACCCTAAAAACCATTGCTCTCTGTACAGACAGACACTCACACACACACACACACACACACACACACACACACACACACACACACACACACACACACACACACACACACACACACACAGTTGCCATGTCTGGGATTGGAACTCCTACTTAACTAGTTAATCACACTACAGCAGTATGCAGTTATGGAACACACCACAGAGATTACTGGGCTACAACTCTCCCAAAGGTGTATTTCACACTTGATGACCTCAGCAGGCTTGTCATAGTAGGGCTACAGGGAGGGCAATGTGTGTGCATGGGCAATAATCCATTCATATAGAGGTTGACATGCCACATGCGGGCACACACACAGGGTCATATTTAACAGGTATGTGTACACAGCTGCTAGATGACTACTTCCTTGTACATCATGTTGCACAGCTAGCACATGCACCACATAGTCTGTAATGCTGACAGATGCCAGTGGCTTGTATCTGCGGTGAGTGACATCTGAACCTCATGTGGTTGTGGCCCTTTGTGTGGTGGGTGGGACAGGCCTGGATGGCTACTTGTCACAGTCACCCTCTTCCACACATCTATGTACATCTACCTTTGGCTTATTATAATGTATTGTCCTTACATATATGTCTATATTCCTATCCACTGTCTTTGCAAAGCTTGAGTGGTGCATACTGTGACTGCCAGATATGTCTGGTCCACTGGTGTTTGCAGACATGGCCTTCATGTGTTTGTGTGTGAGCATGCCCAGTATGCCTGTCTGTACTGAATGTGTATATTGTGACCAGGTAGTTTGTACTGCAGTGCTGACCTTTGCGTTGTACACCTACAGGTAGCATGCTGTTTCTGCAGGGTACCCGTCGGTCATTTGGCATTGACTGTTACTACATTTCTACGTAGGATGGTGGGGGCACACTTGACTATTTCTACATTTCTACATAGGATTGGGGGGTACACCTGGCTGTTATTACATTACTACATAGGATAGGGGGGGCACATCTGACTTTCTACTTTTCTACACAAGATTGGGGTGGCACACCTGACTATTATTGCATTACTACATAGGATGGGGGGCACACCTGACTATTTCTACATTTCTACACAGGATTTGGGGGGGCACACCTGACTGTTACTACATTTCTACGTTGGATGGTGGGAGCACACCAGACTATTTCTACATTTCTACACAGGATGGGGGGCAAACCTGACTGTTATTACATTACTACGTAGGATGGGGGGGGCACACCTGACACTTGTACACATTTGCTATGACTGTACTGGTATGTCAGGTACTCCATTTCATTCTGTATTGCTAACTAGCATGCTGACTAGAGCCATACCAGTGTACTACAGATCTTAGCTTTGGTTGCCCTACATATTATTGTCTGACTTTCTACCCTTCAGAACTAACATCCCACTGCCTGACCTGCTGTCGTCTGTCTGTGTAGGCCTAGGGGAGGGTTACCCATAGGGTCTATATCAGAATCACAAAAAGACTAAACCACGAACGCTCACATGAGCGAAAATGCTGGGAATCGAAAGTGTGATTGTGGGGTCATGTTACAGTGAGGAGTGGGATATTTGCTCTTCCCTCACTGTAGTGTGACCTTGGATTAGAATACATAGTCAGCGGGGGGGGGGGCACAGCCCCACACAATAGCAAATTTGATTACCGGTATTTTAGCTCATGTGCGCATTCGTGGTTTAGGGTTTTTGTGCTTATAATATAGACTCACTCATAGGCATCATTCAGAGGCCATAGCACAGACTCTGCTTGGGTTTGTCTACACCTGTTCTGCTGGCTGAGACTGTTGTTGGGTATGTGAACCTCCCTGACTGGCATGTGTGAGTCATATAGACACACATGTCACCCAGCACATTTCCTGCTGTGGGTTTTGTCACCCTGTGTAGTACTGGCTACTATGGTAAATCCAGCATGTGTTACAGATGTCATGGTGCCACTATGGGTGTCTACATTCTGCTGCCATTACATTCAGCCACCCAATTCCCTTGCATGCTCACATCCATACCATAGATACAGGTAACAACACATTCTACTCCATTTAGCAATTGGTAGGTTAATTGACTTACCTTGTGAGTGTGCCAGGATTGCGGATGGTGCTGGAGGGCTGGCTATGTCGAATGCACATAGTACACTCCCTATACATGGTTGAGCACAGGTAGTATCATGTTTGGCATCCCTTTTACTGTATGTGCGAGTCAGAGAGAGGTGTCATTCCCTGGGTCCTTACTGTGTCAGTGTATGTGCTATGCGTTGACTCTTTGCTGTGGCCTCGGCATACTGGGCACATCTTCATCTCCCTACTGGGGCAGGCTAAGGTTGTTCTCCTCTGAGTCACTCTGTGCCTGTGCAAGCCTTGGCATTGGTGGGGGGCTGTGTGGCCCTGCCCGTGCTGTTCCTGCTGCAGCTGTTTCCACAGGATCATATTGTGCAGCATGGCACACACCATAACAATTTGGGTACATGTAGCTGGTGAGTATTGCAAGGCTCCACCAGATGTGTCCAGACACTGGACCATGACTTGAGCATCCCAAACACACACTCTATTATAAGTCTGGTCTGTGCATGTGCCTCATTATGGCATTCTTGTTCAGGTGTGTATGCATTTCTGATGGATGTCATCAGCCACGGCTCCAGTGTGTAACCAGCATCCCCCAATAGGTGACCGTAGGGGATATCCCCATTGGCAAATCTCTGGTACAGATGTGTCAGATGTCAAATGTGGGAATCATGATAGCATCCAGGGCAGCCAGCACACACATTCATTATAATGCCCTGGGCATCACAGATGACCTGGCAGTTGATGGAGGGTATGCCCCTGTGGTTGATGTATGCCTTACCCTGATCACCGGGTGGTGCTTTGATGCATATGTGCTTACAGTCTATAGCACCCACTACCTCAGAGTATTCTGCTATTTGGTGGAAGAGACGCATATTGCTGGCCAACACCACACGGGTGTTGAGGAAATATATGTGCTCGCCGGCATGTGCTGACATGGCATCAAGAAACTGGTGGAATACTCTGGATGCTGATGCCTGTGAGATCCCCATGATATCCCCAGTTGAGCTTTGGGAGGTACCTGTGACTAGTATTCCTAGGCCTACACATACCTTGGTATCCACTGGAATGGGTTCCCCTTGGTCAGTTTGGTGTCAGGCGTGGCCGGCACAGCTCAACAATTTGCTGTAGGAGGTCTTGTCTACCCTATAGTGCTCCACTATCTCCAGCTCATGTAGCCCCTGGTAGGTTACCCTGGGTCTGTACACTCTTATCCGTCTCTTCACTGTGGGTTGGTTGACAGCATTCATATCCTCACTACCCTCAGCCTCTTGCACATGTTGTTCTATGTTGCTTGCTGCAGCCCTTCTCATTTTGTAGGTCTGTTTGATAAAATCTCCCCGCTTGCATACACCGGTGGTGTAGCGTGTGGGAGAAACCAGAGGGGAAGGTGTTTGCATAGTTTATAGTAATTTTCTGGGCTGGGCTGGTCTGCTGCCTGTGTAATTAGCTGATTCTGATAGATTTCACCTGCCAGCTATGCTAGTTCTCCTAGATTACCTTCCTACTGCTGTTTTCCCTTCCCATTGCCTTCCTGTTTAAGCCCAGCAGTGCAACCCTCAAACAGAGTGCTCCAATGTGCACAGAGCTGCTTTTTCCTGGTATAACTTTTCTTTTCTTCCTTTAAAACCTGGTGTGTGGCACACACACCCGCTTAGGCAATGTAAAGAGTGCTAAGCAGATTCAGACACACCCCCTAGCTTAGCTGTGCTAAGCTAGGAGCAAACCCGAGCCACAGGGCTCCAATCCACTTACAGTATGCCTGACACACACACCCATGATGTCAGCTAACTCCTAGGCTTGCACCAAGCTATTCCTACTCTTACACGGTTGGGACCTGACTACCATGCTGGGGAAAACTGGGATTCACTATCATTCCCCTCATTTGCATAGGATTGCCTGCTAATTCATAGTTACATGTCCCACACTGATCCTCCCCCCTTAGCAACCATTACTCACTGGCCATGTTGTCTTCTGCCTGCCATTGGCTTGCATGGCAGATTACTGATTTTAGTTAGAATGCTTAATTTGGGTTTATTTTGTTGTTTTCCCCCCGATCCCGTTTGCACGCCACTGCTCTACTCTTAAACAGCCGAGATCGGCTAAAAAAAATAAAAGTTGATTTTTTTATTCTTTTGCCTTTTTACAATGCCAATGGCCTTATACTTGGCCATTGGCATGCTTACTAACTGATATGCAGTATTTATTTGGAGCTGTCACAGCTCCATTTTGGAGTTTGCAAAAATGTACTCGGTTACTAACCGAGTACATTTCTGCAGATTGCACTAGTCCTGCGCAGCCGGTTGCAAGCTTCCTGGATCACAAAATCACCTCATTTGCATGGATTTCTCCTGCAAATAGGGTAATTGTCATACTTAGTCCATGCAGGACTAGTGCAGGAGCGCTCGTGCATGCCCCTGCAGGCTGTTCCTTGATTGCACTGCAGACATATTGCCTGCTAGAGCTCCTGCACCGCTCTTGCATGCCGTGGAAGGCATAGAGAATCTGGGGGATTATTTAAGAGAGAAATTGCTTACCTTCCTTAAATACCATCTTTGTATAATAGTGCCATCAGGTTCCTCCGCGTCATTTCCCATTCTTCCATGTTTTGTGATGTACTGCACGTGTATTGGACTTACATTCTCATGCTTGCACAGTACATTAGTGCTGTTGAAGACAGGCAATGGAGAAAAGAAAATCTCTTTTATTTTATTTATTTTTTTTTGAAGAGTAGCAACAAGGAAAAGAGAATCTCCGTTGCTGTTTTATGTGGAAAACTGAGGCAAATTCTGCAAAGATTTGGAATTTGAGAGTTACGAGAGGCTGCTGAGATTTATAGAGGGACAGCACAAAAAAAAGGAAAATCACTTTTTATTATTGCTATATGCTCAATTTACAACAGGTACACTGGTTGGGCTATTCAATCAGCATGCTCATTTTTGAATAACAATGACCAGTCGTTGTATAATTCAGCACATTACTTCTATAGGTATATGCTTTCCAAACAGAGACTGATAACGTTACCCTGCTTTTCCTCTGGCACACTGACTACCTGAGGGGATAAGTATTAACAAGAGAAGTTACGCTCATATTTGACTTTAATATTAATCAGCAGAGTTGGGAATGGGCCAGTCTCACTGGTAGCCTGATTGCATTGTTTACTGCTTGTTGGTTGTTTCTGAGAAAAATGCAAAGGCTAAAATATTTACATCCTGTCTCTTTTTCCCAGTGATACTCACTTAAGACAGTGTTTATTTTCCAGTTTTGTGTTTGGTACATATTAAAAGTTTACCTTATTTTATTTATTTGTTGGCCTGGAAAGTGAACACGTTATTCTCAGACCCTTTTCAGACATAACTCGTGCCGTAAGTGCAAGAGTAAATACAACATACATAGGGAAACATTTGTGTAGCCAACCAACCAGCATGTTTTAGGAGGAAGCCAGAGTACTTGGAGAAAACTGATTAAAGTCGGGAAAAATGTGCAAACTCTATACAGATACAGGGGTCAAGACTGCATCCTAAATCATGACCATGTGAGATGGACACCTCATACCATAATGCTGCCAAAGGTAAAAGGCACAGAGATTTGTTTTTAGATTAGAAAACTTGTAAAACTGAACAATGTTCACAAAATAAAAGAAATACAACAAAATAAAAATGTATTTATTTGCAAATTGTTAATTTATATGCAGAACACCTTTATTTATATGGATGTTTTATTATTTTAAGTTAATAACTTAATTACTGAAGCTGGTTTGCTTTGGTTTAATTGATGAAATCACCCATTTGGATGTTATTCGCCATTTATTAATAACTAGGCTCTGTTGTTACTTAACTACTTGTTACAACTATCCAAAACTCTGGAAGAGTATTTTTCTCATGTCCAGGCCCACAGCCTCTATGCCGTTCTCACACTGCACTTTGTACGGCTCTGACTAAACAGTAAAAACAATAGATACATTTTCACTGTATCAGATTCTAGCAGATAACTTTCCATTGCCAGCTGATTCATGGATTAATAATGTATGCACCTTCTGCCTTGTTATCCACAAACATTTTAAAAATTCATGGGCACAAGATCTACCTTCACAGGTTCTGCACTCCAGTGTCACTCTCACTTTTCACCTTAGAGCTTTTCCCTCCAAACTAAGTCTCCTGTGATCCGAGTTTGCAAATGTCCCTGCAACTTTGTGCCACAGGTTTTCTGCTAATTTATCTAGGAAGAGGTAAGTTTGTTGCTTTAGTTAGGCTTGAGCTCCAGCAAATAGACACATGCAACTGTTACAATCTGTCGATATTTTCTGAAATATCAACATGGAGGACCACCGTCACTCTCTTTCATAGGACACTGAATTCCCCAGACTTAGGGGTTCTTTTCTCAGCAATCTAGAAACCATTCATGAAGAGATGAGAGTATGATGACATGAGTATGTCCATGCAGCTTATTAACCTTTTTTTTTAAAAAGCTTGATAGCTGTACACTAAGAACTTTCTCTTAACCCCGATTCTAACTTTTAAATGCAGCGTCAGCCCGCCTGGTCTACCATGGTTTTTACAGATGATAAACTTGAGGCTATCCAAAGTCTGTCTACTGAATTTTCTTGATCAGATGCTCTTCCTGTTTGTCAGACTCAAGCTTATTCCACCATAACCAATACAATGCTTGGTGACCCACACATTGGGAAAGAAAATTATGTTAATGTCTTAGTTACACATTGCTGTTGTTTCAACCATAGCACAATTTTAAAAAAGACAATGACCACCTTTTATCTATTTTTTTATATCATGTAAAGATGTTTATGTGCTTCCTACATCAAGCTTGTTCTACTAACCAGTGCATAACTAGGTTTGGTGACCTGCCCACCTACTCATTTAACATATAAGGAAAGTAAACACTGTTAACCTCTTACCACTGCTCAGTTATAACACAGTACTAACAAAGCACTCACCACCATTTATAGATTTTAATAGACTATGGAAATTATCCAGTTTGCCTTGCCTGAAATTCTTCCATTAATAACATATCTATCCCCCTATTCCCCTTAGTTAAGACCAAATTTTACCCCTATCCTTACTGTTTACCATTTTTAAAACTCAGTACGATGCTTTGGGGATTTATTACAGAAAATGTTCTGTTTATGTTGCCTTTCTTTCAGTAACTCAGTTACATTTCATTTATTTTGGTGGTAGGTACTTTAGCTTTAAGACTACTTCCCATGAAAAATGGCGTTGGTAAAAGTCCTCCTGATTGCTAATGCATATTTCTGTATTTTAGTGTTGAAAGATAACAGTCTTGTGTTTTCAGAGCGGTCACATTTCCTTAACAGATTTTTTACAGTTTGAACCATATGTACTACTTGTCCATTACTGTGCTGATATCAAGGACATGAGGTACTATCATTAAAATTCCAGTTGCTCTTAAAAATACAGATTTCTTGGCTCATGAGTTGAGGAATGTTATCTGATACTATCTCATCTGGTATACCATGTCTAACAAAGCACACTGACTGACAGTTTCACCCAGTTGTACCACTTCTGCATATTTTGAATAATAGGGGATTATGATCGATTCTCTGATCAAAACCTGCTTTTTTGATTGTCTAAGCTTACATAATCATTCACAGCAACCAAAATGTAAACCATACTACAATGACAATGTGAAAGGCAATGCAATACTAAACATGCACTGAAAAACAACCTTGGTACGTGCAAAACTAAAACCTAAAAAGACATGTTTTTGCTGGGAGACAAAATTGGGAAAGGGGAATATTCCCAATCCATGAGAATTGTGCAATCTCACACACTTGATAACTAAATAGACGTTGACCAAACACACTGTTAACTGAAATATCTGTACTCATTACATGTTTGATACATGGATTTCAAGAAAGTCATCTTAAGATTGAAGCTCAAGAGGTGAATTTCTTGAGTTTTAGTTTATGACTTTGGAACAAGTCATTTGCCTGTGTTAGACCATTTTGTAAGATGTCTGTGTCATGCAGGCATCTATGACAGCTCCCAGTTTGTAGTCATCTGTGAACTTGGTCAGCCAAAGTCTCTTGACATTAGCCATTACCACCAAGAAGTAGATAAAAAATAGAAGCAGTCCTGGCATGGAGCCCTGAAGTATCCCACTAGTGACTGATCTCTTAGTGGTGGTGGTATCACCAGCCCTGACTCCCTGGGTCCTTTCTGTGAGCCAGCTAGCAATCCAGTGAGTTATGTAAGGGTTTATGCCCAGTTCAGTTGCTTTGTCAACTACACCCTTGTAGGATATTGTATTGAACACCTTAGCCAGATCCAGGTAGGCAGTATGTACCATTATCCCCTCAGCCATTGCTTTGTTAACCTTTGCAAGAAAGTCCACCAGGTTTATTAGAATGACCTTCACTTGACAAAGCCAAACTGGGTTGGGTCTAGTGTCTGAAGGTCGCCTATTATTTTGTTGATCATTTCCATGATAACTTGTTCCATGACTTCGCATATTAGACTAGTCAGACTACAAGATATGTAATTTCCAGGGTCATTTGAAGGCCCACCCTTATGAACTGGACTAACTATTGGAGTCCTCCATTCTCATAACCCTGTATGGCCATATTCACATACAGCCTTTGCTGGAAAGACTGTGTAAGACATCTTTGTCTTATACCACTCTTCATATGTACCTCTTGGCTTTATCAGCCATTTACAAATATTTTTACTTTGTTAATACTAAATGCTGACATACATAATTTCCTAATGTTCTCACTTATATTATATTCTTTCATTATTACCTATAAGATTTAATGTCCAATTGTGTCAAATGCCTTTTTAAGGTCTCCTATAATGATTTTCACTTCTTTTGTGATCATAATATCATCCACAATTTCTCTAACTATCATTAATAATTCTTGATAACCCTTCCCCTTTATACTATATATGCTACCTTACATATTTCCCATTTTACTTTCAAATTTATTTTGTATTATTAAGATTTGATAATCACTATTATTTAATACTATCAGTCCCAGTTTTTTAATTGTCTTCTATTTTTATTCTTCCATATGAATTTAAGTTTTCCACTACATAATTCTTTACACATAAAATGTTCATTTAACCATTCATTCAAAATCTTTAAAAATATTTTTTTGCCAATCCCTTAAATTTTTACACATTTTATACACTATTCAATCTGACCCTGCAGCCGATCTATATTTACTTGTCCTAATACTTCATCTAGTTAATTTAAAGAAACCTTTTCCAACTTGCTAGTCTCTTTTTCTGGTAACTTTTTACTTTCCATGTTTTTTTCACTACCTTCTTTTTCTTTAAACATTTCTTGTACATATTGTACTACACTATTCATAATCTTTTCCTGATTTCTTTCTATTTCTCCTTTTACATTTTTATTTCTTTTATTACACCATCTTCCTTTACTAATCTGCCTAAGTAACTCAATACTCCTTCTCTTTTTGCTTGTAAAAATATCTTTGCTTATATAACAATTCTTGTATTTTTTCTTGATAACTTTCATATAATTCTTTTCCTTTGTCAAATTCCTTTCTATCATTATGTTCTAAATCTTCCAATTAATTATTATATTATATTATTTATATTTTTCTTTCTCTACTTTTCTGACATCATATTGCCACTGTAAAAAACATTTTTATATGTTTACTTAAATACCACCCACCATTCAGACCCATTTTTATAAAATGTTCTCATAGTAATATGATATTTCTATAACTGTATTACTAATCTTTTTCCTGCTTCATTCCATGATTTCTGATTTATTCTTTGTATTCCCTTGCCTATGTTTTCATATTCATTGTTTTCTTTTCTCTCCAGCAATATTGCAAGAAAATCCTGTTTCAACTACCTCCCCTTCTCCTATAATTAAACTTTCTGATACTATAAAATAATCTGTTTCCGTTCTATACATACCTCTTTTGTTAAATCCATGAAATTTGTCACAGTTTAAACTTGCCATATCTTATAACTTCTAACATTTTTCTTATATCAATTCCTTTCTTTATACACTTACCTCTTAAATCACAGTTAAAGTCTGCCTGTTATTATAATATTCATATTTATGACTACATGGTCTAAGATCTGATGAAATAGGATTTCCCTTTTTTTACAGTTAGTATAAGCAGTGTGATAATTCTATAGACTTGTTCTTTCCATTTTAAATCTATAATTATGAATCTTCCCATTTTTGCTAAAGTTACATTTAATATCTCTACTGTATTTCTACAGAATATGGCTATTCTTGAACATCTCTCATTTCCCAAATTCCAGATAATATTTCCTCCCCATAGTTTCTCTGCTTTTAATCTTTCTTCATTTGTTAAAATCTTGTGCCTTGTAGTTCTACTTTACACGTACTACACCAGTCCAAAATTCCTATTCTTCTTACTATATTCTTAATACTATTCACATTTATAGAAATCACTCTAAAATTTTAATTTTCCCTTTTCCTTAGATTTATGGTTTCATAAATGCATAGCTTACTACTTGGCTAGCTTTCTTAATGCACAATTCTAAGCCTAAACAATGTTCCTTCCCAAAGGTGCGAATCAAAATCTGTACTTTGGGTCTGTGAGTCAAACACCTTTACATTTCTTTTTTTTTTCTTTTGAACTTATTCCTTTAATTTTTATTTTTCTGTCTTTTTCACTTTTACCAGTCCCATTCTTTTTTTTCCCTTTTACTTCCTCCCAGTTTATCTCTTCTTCATCACTTATTTCATAACCTTCTTCTACACCTTCTTTATTATTTTTTCTCATCAAATTTTTTTTTCTATTTCTACTACTTCTAAATTTTTTTTCTGTTAGTTTTCTTCTCTCTTTTTTTCTTTTTCCTAACTCTTATTTTCATTTTTGCAAACCATCCATAAATGTCCAGGTTTGTCACATTTATAGCATTTCAATTCACATTTTTGCATCATGTCCCATTTCCCCACAAAATATATTTTTTGTCATAGTTACTTATCAAATGCACTTCTTTTTCACAAAAAAAACTGTTTTGAGTTGTCCCCAGTATTTTATAACACCCCTATTCCCCTCCACATTTGTCATGCTTGGTATATGTATCATATTTTCTCTTTCTATTTTTAACACAATATTACAATCCCAGCGACCACTCCATTAACTCCTTTTGTCATAAACTTTTGCAATGTCCAGAACTTCTTTACATAAAGCTTTCAAATGTCCTTTCAAAGTCTCTCTGTCTAACTCTGTTCAGAATTGTACATGAATCTTCTTTATTGTTTCCCTGTTAAATGCTTTTATCATGTAAAGATTCCATGGGTAACAGTCTTTCTTGTTTTCATATTCTCCAAGAAAATTTTCCATTGAAAAAATAGTCTCAAATATAATGTCACAAAATGTCTCTTTGTTAATAAGCATAAATGCTCTTACCTCATGTTCTTTTACACCCAAACGAGCCATTAAATTGTCCCATACTTCATACCTGTCAATTTCTTTTCTTCTTTTCTTTGAATCATTACCAAGTATTTCCATTTTTCAATTTCCTCTGCCTTCTTTTCTGCTACTCCACTTTTTGTCTTCTTTTACTTTCTGTGCATATGTTTTCTTTTTCATTTCACCACTATTCTTCAGGATTGTCTCTGCATCCTCCTTTTGTATTTTCTGCATAATGCCCCCCTCCCAGGAAACATCTCCTTCATTTTATGGCTCACTCTGCACCACCCCACCATTTCTTTAAGGAAATCATTCCATAACCCTCCAAACTGGAGTGCTGTAATTATACAGCCATTATCTGCTGAGTCATCTCCATCAAACAGGTTTCTTTGAAACAGTTCCTCAGAATCTGCACACTTTCTCCATCTCGATGTTTGCTTTCTTCTTCATTTTTTCACTACTCCATCACCTCCTTCTCTCTCCAGCTCCCTCCCTGTTTTTCCAGGCTATCTCTCCACCTAGAATGGAAATAGGAAGTGCTCCTCCTTAGGTCCTATTCACAACACTGACAAATAGGGGAAGTTTCTCAATCCCCTAGCCAAATGTTCCCTAGTAGCATAAATACAATCACATGTCTCTCCTGAAAAGAGACCACTTGCCTAGCAGGACTAACATGGTATAGAAAGGATAAATAAATACAATCAATAAAATATGCATTAGTTGTGTTCACATATGGTACAAACATAGCATCTCAAATACAGTCAGCTTTAGACAGAAAGCTTCATTGGGGCTTATAAATAACTCTCCAGACTCCATGATATACTTTTTGCTTACTGTTTATTATTCATATTTTTTATTAGTGCTGTCTGTCGTACCATTCTGGCTGCTTATTATACTGTGATTGTTGTTTTTATAGAATTAATATGTATTTTCATTTGTGTTACTATCAGGGCTGTAGATGGCTGCCACTTAACAATTTTCAATAAATAAATATATTGGTATCAATGTCAGTCCAGTATGGGTACTGAATGCTTTCAGGAGTCCCTGTCTGTTATTTTATTTTACATATTTTTTATCTTTAGTATAACTTGTATAACTGATTTTGATATGTCTAAATTATGCCTATAAATTTAGCTAAAGTGATATATACCCTCATGTGTCTCTTGAATGTACATGACAGGTAAGAAAATTTAATTTCTACATGATCTGTTTCGACTTGACATTATATTATCCATATAATGAAATACTCAAACTTTCAGCAAATTAACCTTTTCTAATTCTCTGACTACCACATTTTTGGCACAGAGATGGACTGGGTAAATATTCCAACAGGAAACAATGGAATGTGTACTCTCCTACATCTCAAGTAAATTCATATTCTGATCTATTTTTCTTCCGCTATCTGAACTAAAAAGAAGGCATTTGCTAAATCATTTATTGCAAGATACTGCCCATCTTACGCAATTAATCATTCAGTTATTATAATAAGATCCAAAACAATTGCCTGCCCATCTTCAGCAATTAATCATTCAATTATTGTCATTACATCCAAAACAGTTGCTGTCAAGGCCAGTCCTGCATTGTTTAACATACACTACTCTGCAATGACTTTCCATGACCCATTTGGTTTTCTAACTAGTCACACTGTACTGTTGAATGGATTTATATAGTAATTCACAACAGCTTCACTGTGAATTGTAATATATAGTTCTTGATGGCCAGGTAAGTACAATAAGTATTTAAAGTTTGCAGTTTATTTTGCAACAGATATATAATGTAGTCCACATAGTATGGTTTTCAGTTCATCAGGTAACTCAACTCCACTCAGGCATCATAGATAAGCTCAACAGCTTAAAAGTAAACCCTTATGTCACTAGATGGGTTGCAAACTGGCTAAAGGACAGAACCCATAAAGTTAAAATCGCTGGAGCAATGTCAGACTCAAAGCCAGTCACAAGTGGTGTCCCACAGGGATCTGTCCTGGGACCCCTCTTGTTCGGCATTTACTTCTCGGATGTTAAAGCAAACATGGGAGGGCTGTGGCTGACAAAGTTCGCAGATGACTGCAAACTAGGCGCCATAGTCGATACACCAGCAGACACACACATCCTACAAAAGGCCTCACAGAAGCGGACAACTGGTGCGAGTCACGGCCTTAAACTAAATGCCAAAAATGTATAGTCATCCCTTTGGGAAAAACAAAGTACCCACAAATTATCACATAGACAGCAACCCACTGAGTATGGAAAAGTAATCAGAGACGTAGGGACCCAAGTCGACAGCGACCTCTCATTTGACACCCGTTGCCAAAGTGGTTAGAAAAACATTCTACCTTGCACACCTCATCATGAAGGGATTCACATCCAGATCCAAGGATGTCATTGTACCCCTATAGTCCTCCTCATCAGACCCATGATTGAGTACAATGCCCCATTTGGTATGTACCTCACCCGGCATTTGCAACAGCTGGAGAGACCACAAAAGTACCTCACCAAGAGGATCAAGGGTCTCCAACATATATCTTATTCTGCCAGACTAAAGAAACTTCAGCTCTATTCAGTAGCATACTGCCTGCTCAGAGGTGATCTCTGCCTGACGTACAAGGCCATGTCAAATCAGGATCTGATGGACATGGTCCACCTCAAAAAATCCAAATCCATCAGGACCACGAGAGCTAAAGACTTAAACCTCGGCACAAGTATGAATAGGACATGCTGGAGGGATAGATTCATAACCCAGAGGCTTCCCATGCTTTGGAACAAGATCCCAGTTCGTATTAGGCAGAGCCCTCACTGACTCTCTTCAAGAGAAATCTTGATGAGTGGATGGGAGATCGTAAGTTTACCCCAGGGGTCACATCTGTGTCACTGCTAGACAGGGGCACAGTAAACTAATTCTATTATATAAGGGGACCTTCATTGTGTCACTACTAGACAGAGGCACAGTATTCTAAACTTATTCTGTACATTTTTGTACCATTTCATGGGGTGGCAAAAGCCACATCACTATGGCTAGGCTTACAAATGCCCCAGGGCAGATAGCCTAGGACTATACTATGAAACTATGAAACTATGAAACTATGAAACTATGAAGAATATTTGCTCCTAGAATATGAGTGTTTTGTGATTTCACTACATAAACTGCAGAATGGCCCCTATCCTCCAATGTTATCCACAAAATAGCTCATGTTCTTATTGTTATATCCCCTTTGTAACAATGGGCAATAGATAATGTGTCTGACTAAGGTTCAAAAGAATGCAGGTTCAGATCCCACTTGGTTTGGTTGATACATTTTGGTCTGGTTGCGCAGAAGATTAAGATTTTGAACTGTTGATGAGCTACTTTCTGTATCTAACGGGTACAGAGTTTATTCCTTCTATATCCAATGGGTACATAGGTTCATAGGTTCATAGGTAGATACTAGGCTATCTGCCCTAGGGCATTTATAAGCCTAGCCAGAGTGTATTTGGCTTCCGCCTCCCTATTAGATTAGCCTACTGTGCCTCTGTAAAGTAGGTCACAGAAGGTACCGTTTTAAGATTAGTTTACTGTGCCTCTGTCTAGCAGGGACACAGAAGAGATCCCAGGGGTGAATTTGCGATTTCCCATCCACGCGTCCAGATTTCGCTTGAAGAGGGTCAGTGAGGGGCTATGTCTAACATGAATTGGGATTCTATTCCAGAGTGAGGAGAGCCTCTGGGAAATTAATCTGTCCCTCCAGCATGTCCTATTTATTTTTGTGCTGAGGTTTAGGTCCCTGGAGCATGTAGCTCTAAGGGACTTGGATTTTTTGAGGTGGAGCATGTCCATTAATTCTGGGTTTGACATGGCTTTGTACGTCAGGCATAGATCGCCTCTGAGTAGGCGGTAAGCAACTGAGTACAGCTGGAGTTTCTTTAGTCGAGCTGCATAGGACAGCTGTTTGTAGCCCATGATCCTCTCAGTGAGGTACTTTTGGGGTCTCTCCAGTTGCTGCAGGTGTCGGGTAAGGTACATCCCAAAAGGGGCATTGTATTCAATTATGGGCCTGATGAGTGATGAGTAGAGGGGCACGATGACCTCTCTTGATCTATATGCGAACCCTTTCGTGATAAGGTGGGCTATATAGAAGGTCTTTCTAACCACTTTGGCAACGTGATTATCAAAGGAGAGATTACTATCTACGTTGGTCCCCAAATCTCTAATTACTTCTTCCATACTTAATGGATTACCACCTATGTGGTAATATGTGGGCACCTTGTTTTTCCCAAAGGGGATGACTATGCACTTTTTAGTATTTAGCTTGAGGCCGTGGCTCTGGCACCAAGCATCTGTCTTTGTGACACCCTTTTAGAGGATGCTTGTGTCAGCTGGAGATTCGATTATGGCCCCCAGTTTGCAGTCATCTGCGAAATTTGTCAGCCATAATCCCCCCGTGTTAGCCTGAACCTCAGAGAAGTATATACCGAACAAGAGAGGTCCCAGAACTGAGCCCTGTGGGACGCCACTTGTAACTGGTTTGGATTCGGACATGGCACCTGCAATTCTGACCATGTGGGTTCTATCTCTGAGCCAGTTTGCAACCCATCTTGTGATATAGGGGTTGATATTTAAGCTGGTAAGCTTATTTATGATGCTCGAGTGGGGTATTGTGTCGAAGGCTTTTGTGAGGTCCAGGTAGGCTGTGTGGACTACCTTGCCCTCATCTATGGCTTTGGTAACTGTTTCAAAGAAATCAACTAGGTTTAAGAGGCAAGATCTGCCCTTAACAAAGCCAAATTGGGTAGGGTCCAGTGTCTGGAGGCTCCCAATGTCTTTGTTTATGAGTTCCATGATAATACGCTCCATAGCTTTACAGATCAGACTAGTCACGCTTATGTGGCGATAGTTTCCGGGGTCTGTTGTGGCACCACCTTTGTGGAGTGGGACCACTGTAGCTGTACGCCATTCTTTGGGTACATATCCTGTAGTAAGGCTAAGTTTGAACAGTGACTTAATGTGAGGGTCCAGTTCTTCCTGGAGCTCATGTAAGACACAGCCTGGGACACCATCCGGTCCCATAGATGCTGTGTTTTTTGCTTTGGAGAGGGCAGCTTTCACCTGTGCATCTGTGATGTCAGGGAGGTTACATTCAGTTGGGATAGGCATTTGCTCCTTTGGGGGGCGGGAAAAGTTTGCGCTGAATCTGTCTGCCAGGATGTTGGCTATGTCTGTAGGTTCAGTATATTTTGTACCGTTATGCAACAATTCAGAGCATATCTGGGAGTTTCCATCCATGTTCCTGACATAACTAAAGAAGGCCTTGTGATTATCTTTAGTGTCTCGGGCAATTTTTCTTTCGAAACTGGCCTTTGATGATTTTATGAGGGATCAAAGTTTCTTGCTAATACTGATCAGAGATGCCTTCCCTTTTTGGGATTTTGCTCTGTCATGTAGTAGCTTCCTCCTTCTGTTGTATAGTTTATTTATGCCCGGGGTCCACCAGACCGGTCTCCTGTTTTTGGAGGAGTGAGTCTTGGTTTTATTTGGGATAGCACGATCCATGCATTCCTGCAGGTGCTCATAGAATGCATTTGTAAAGGATTCTGCGGATTGGGCTGTATTATCCTCTGGCCCAGGGGCTTTGAAGGATTCCACCTCAGTCTTGAGAAGTGCAAAGTTGGCTTTTGAGAAATTCTTTACAGTGATTTCCTTGGCTGGGGGTGGGGACGGGATATGGCTGTCCAGGGAAATTTGTTTATGGTCTGATCTTACCAATGAGGGTTTACCTCTGGTTTGGAACATAGAGTCCCCATGTTGGTGATGACCAGGTCCAATATGTTGTTCCCTCTTGTGGGAGTGGTGATGAGTTGTTCCATTGCGTTAGAGTTTATAAATTCAAGGAACCGTTGGGCGAGGTGTTTGGGCTTGAGTAGTTTTCCCAGTCAATGTTTGGGTAGTTGAAGTCACCCAATAACATAGTGTTTGGAGAGACCTTCATATTCTCCATTGTTCTCAGGAATGCCAAGTGGGGTTCCTGTAATAGGGAGGGTGTTCTGTAGCAGGCTACAAACTGAAAGGCAGTTTTGCCCGCTGTTAGTTGCACATGGATGGTTTCCGATGCTTTGTGCAGTGCCACTAACCTGGAGGTGTAGGTATCTTTGATGAATATAGATACTCCCCCTCCTTTTGTGCTTCGGTCCGAGTTTTGGGGCGAACGCATGGTATGAGTTATAACCTGGTAGTGCTGGGGTGCTCTCAGGAGCCTTGAACCAGGTTTCTGTTACTGCACAGACATCGATTTTCTCCATACTGAGGAGAGCCTCGAGTGCATGCATCTTGAGGTTTAGACTTCTGGCATTGAGTAGCATTACCTTTAGTTTTTTTATCCTTGGGTTGTCTATGGAGGTGGGTTTGTCCTTTGAGCCTTGCCTAAAAAAGGCACTATGGGGGTGGCAAGGGCCTTGGCCAGTATACGAAAGCCTAAGGGTGATAGGTGCAAGCCGTCCCTAGTGAAGCAACGTGGCTTGTTGAGCATGTCTTCCCAGGCTGACAGACACTGGATCCCCTTTGAATGACACCAATACTTTAGCCAATTGTTGAAACTGATCATTTTGTCTTTATACTGTGGCATCATTCTTGGTGAGGGCACGATGTTACTCAAGGTCAGGGTCATACCAGCCTGGGATACATGGTCAGAGAGCTCCTCTATGTCTCTTTTCATGTAGTCCAGGGAGGTACGTCTCAGGTCATTCACACCAGCATGGACAATGACGGAGTCATACTTGTAGTTGCTTTGGAGTGACCTGAGTGCTTGTGTTATGTGGTGGATCCTGGCATCCGACAGGCAGCTTACAGTGACCTTCTCCTTGTTCAGTCTGGTGAGCGGGATGTCAGTGTGCCGGACAATAGAGTCCCCTATAACAAGTGTATTTGGTGTGTTGTTTTGCCTTAAGGGCTGTGACTGTGAGGTACACTGATTTTGTGAGATATGTAATTCGTGGGTATTGTTGAGGGGTGGCTGTTGCTTGGATATCTGCTTAGGAGGTCTTTGCTGTTTAGGCAGATTTTTATCTAGAGCCTCTGAGTATGTTTTTGTGTGTTTATGTGTTGGGTATGCAGATGCAATAGGTCTGTGTGAGACTGGATTTGTGGTGTGGGTGGTTACCTTTCCTCCTGACTGACTGTGCCAGTCTTGGGTTGAGAGAGCTCTGCCTCCAGTTTGGCTGTGTAACTGCATCTCTCACATGTATTAGAGTTTGTTGGAAGGAGGAGAGGGTTGTCTGTGTACATAAGGCAATTGTAACATTGCCTCAAAATTCCCAGATTCACCAGCTGGACTGGAGAGTAACCTTGAAACTGACCCTTGGACATACCAGATTAGTATAGGGAACTGTTTTTTTACTGATCAGATTAGGGAAGGGAACTGATTTTTCACTTGATCAGGAAGGACTAATTGGGAGCCTAATACTTATGAGAAGTCAAGGAGGGTGTAGTGCTTTAGTTAGTTAGTGTTTCCTTATAAGAGCTGAGCAAGTGCAGGGCTTTAGAAAGAGAATAGAGTGATTACTTTGAGAGTTTGAACAGTTCTAAGGGAAAAGTGAAGAGCAGACTTTGTGGAGCCTGGAATAGTTTAAACCTGTTTAGGCAGCACTGCCCGACGCTGCTCAGTGCGCAAAACCCCGCAAAAAGAGAGTTGTAGGGTTTTAAGAGAGAGAGAGATCAAGGAGTTTAGAATTGACCCAAAATGGCCAATAAAACTACAGCTTCTAGGTAGTAACCACTCCTCCAGGGACAGGCAGGCTGTTCAGTGTTAACCACTCCCACTGGTGAACACAGAGACTTCCCTTTAGCCCAAGCAAGCACTGGCCTTCTAGAAACTTCCAAACAGTTCAGAACAGCAAATCTGTAACTGAACTTTCTTAACTTTCAGAAAGTGGGAAAAAAGCAAGATTTTTTTTTTCTTTTGTTGTAGTTTAAAGGTAGCAGAGATACACAAGCAGCAAAATAATCACAACAGTGCAATAAATGACCCCACACTTGAATGCTAGGCCAAAATCAGGTAAAATGCAGTTTTTAGAGAAAAAAAACGATTTTAAATTAAGTGCAACACAGGAAATGCAGTAAACAGGCTCTAGATGTGTTCCAAGTACTGTTACTGTTACAGATATAAACTTTAGCAAGCCGGAAAATGCCAAAAAGTAGGCGGCAAAGCAGTAAAACTTAACAAAAAATCAGAAGAAAATACTTAAAATAAAAGTACAGTTTATTCCTTCTATATCCAATGGGTACAGAGTTTATTCCTTCTATATCCAATGGGTACAGGGTTTATTCCTTCTATATCCAAGCAGTACAGAGTTTATTCCTTCTATATCCAATCGGTACAGAGTTTATTCCTTCTATATCCAATGGGTACAGGGTTTATTCCTTCTATATCCAAGCAGTACAGAGTTTATTCCTTTTATATCCTATGGGTACAGAGTTTATTCCTTCTATATCCAAGAAGTACAGAGTTTATTCATTCTATATCCAAGCAGTACAGGGTTTATTCCTTTTATATCCAAAGGGTATGGAGTTTATTCCTTCTATATCCAATGGGTACAGAGTTTATTCCTTTTATATCCAAGCAGTACAGAGTTTATTCCGTCTATATCCAAGAAGTTTAGAGTTTATTCCTTCTATATCCAAAGGTTATGGAGTTTATTCCTTCTATATTATTCCGTCTATATCCAAGCAGTTCAGAGTTTATTCCTTCTATATCCAAATGTTATGGAGTTTATTCCTTCTATATTCAATGGGTACAGAGTTTATTCCTTCTATATCCAATGAGTACAGAGTTTATTCCTTCTATATCCAAGCAGTACAGAGTTGGAGTGTATTCCTTCTATATCCAAAGGGTACAGAGTTTATTCCTTCTATATTCAATGGGTACAGAGTTTATTCCTTCTACTACTCTCTCCATGCCTCATACAGGTGTCTCACCTGTACTTTTATTTTTAGTAGTTTTAACAGTTGCACTCACATACTCTTTTTCTAATTGTGTACTTGCTTAGCAAGCAGCAGTAATCTATTTAGCACATAAAAACATCCATGTAAACTTTCTTTTTACTTCCTACTACATGCTTTCCCTTAAGTTGCTATGCTACTATAGGATAAATGGTATAACTCTGCTAAATACTGGTCCTTGAGCTGCTACATTTATTTGTGTTTTTTTCTTCACCTCTCTTTCTTATTGTGTGCCACTTTAAAATAGTTTGTTGCTTTATCTGTTTCCTATCCTCTGCTCCTTTAATAATAATATTTGTCTATATAAAATGTGTATTATTCAGCTCAAAATAGTACTGTACCTTAAGATGTTACAGAATTATTTATCTGTACCTGAAGTTGTAAATTTTGCTTATGTGGAGCTTTTCTCCCCGGGCCTCTACTGAAAATGGACATATATCCAGTTAGACTAGCCCGATCAACAAATGTAAAATAAATAAATAAATATATCCAAGCAGTACAGAGTTTATTCCTTCTATATCCAAGCAGCACAGAGTTTATTCCTTCTATATACAAAGGGTATGGAGTTTATTCCTTCTTTATCCAGTGGGTACAGAGTTTATTCCTTCTATATCCAAAGGGTACGGAGTTTATTCCTTCTATATCCAACATGTACAGAGTTTATTCCTTCTATATCCAATGGGTACAGAGTTTATTCCTTCTATATCCAAGCAGTACAGAGTTTATTCCTTCTATATCCAATAGGTACAGAGCTTATTCCTTCTATAGCCAAGCAGTACAGAGTTTATTCCTTCTATATTTGTTTATTTATTTGTTTCCAGTTTGGTGACCGGGGAGGTCCACTGGGCTCAAAGAGCCCGTTTTCAGTGGTGGCCCGGGGAGAAATGTTCCATAGTACAAAGTATAAACTACATAATTCAGACTACGTAGTACAAAGAAAAGCTAGATAATTCAAAGTTAACAAAATACAATACATAGTAGCAAAAAGGTGCAGTAACAACTTGTAAGTATTAAATAGCAAAGTAAGAACAGTTAAACTGCAACATATATACAATATATAATACATATTTACATGTTTGTAGGTTGAGGGTACAGAGTTTATTCCTTCTATATCCAATGGGGACAGTGTATGCTAAACTGCATTATATATATAATACATATTTACATGTTTGTAGGTTGAGGGTACAGAGTTTATTCCTTCTATATCCAATGGGGACAGTGTTTATTCCTTCTATCCAAAGAGTACAGAGTTTATTTCTTCTATATCCAACAGGCACAGAGTTTATTCCTTCTATATCTAAAGGGTACAGAGTTTATTCCTTTTATATCCAATGGGTACAGAGTTTATTCCTTCTATATCCAAACAGTACAGAGTTTATTCCTTCTATATCCAACAGGCACAGAGTTTATTCCTTTTATATCCAATGGGTACAGAGTTTATTCCTTCTGTATCCAAAGGGTACAGAGTTTATTCCTTCTGTATCCAAAGGGTACAGAGATTATTCCTTCTGTATCCAAAGGGTACAGAGATTATTCCTTCTGTATCCAAAGGGTACATAGTTTATTCCTTCTGTATCCAAAGGGTACAGAGTTTATTCCTTCTGTATCCAGTGGGTACAGAGTTTATTCCTTCTATATCCAACAGGCACAGAGTTTATTCCTTCTATATCGAAAGGGTACAGAGATTATTCCTTCTATATCCAATGGGTACAGAGTTTATTCCTTCTATATCTAAAGGGTACAGAGTTTATTCCTTCTATATCCAAAGGGTACAGAGTTTCTTCCTTCCATCTCCATTTACAGGTACTCTGTAGAAATAAATTAATCAGAAATTGCTGCCAAGTCACCCCGGAAAAGGGATGTGTCCAGTAGACTTACCTGGTTAACAAATGCATATAAAAATACACAGCATAGCCCTAAATATAGTAATATCATCAACATCAACCCCCTTTTTCAAATTTCTACATGGGATTGAGGTGTTGTGCCAAATGTCACCACCTTTCCTCAGTCGTGCCAACAGTCACCATCTTTCCTCAGTCGTGCCAACTGTCACCATCTTTCCTCAGTCATGCCAACTGTCACCATCTTTCCTCAGTCGTGCCAACTGTCACCATCTTTCCTCAGTTCACTACAACTGTCACCATCCTTCCTCAGTTCACTACAACTGTCACCATCCTTCCTCAGTTCACTACAACTCTCCTACTTTTTCAACAGTCATGTCTGTTTCACATCTTCACACACACAATCTATCCATCCCTTTGCTAAGTGCCCTCATTTACTCTTGCCTTCTTCCATTCTGTCTCAAATCTTTTTCACCATTTTCTGCACATTTGCCCCAACCACTATAATCTGTTCTCTTTCACCTTCTCTGAAAGTGGAGCTACTTTGGCTTCTGCTGTTATGTCCTTATTTCTTTGCCTGTCCCACAGTGTGCATCCTACCACCCTTCTCAGGCACTTCATCTCCATCACTTCTAGCTTCTTTATCTGCTCTGCTTTTACTGCTCAGGTTTCTGTACCATACAGTAGTATTGGTCACACCACTGTTTTGTACACCTTACTTTTCAGCTTCTTTGGCATTCTTCTATCATACACTACACCTGACAATCTATGCAAGCTGGCTGCAGCCTCTCTGACTCTAGCTTTGACATCCTCATTCAGATTTCCCCTTCTCCTCAACCACCCCTCCCAGATAGTTGAAGATGTTAACCTGCTCCACTATTTTCCCTTCTATCTCAGTTTTCAGCTTCTTCGGATTGTCCATATTTGTTGCCATTACAACTATCTTATATGTACTCAGTTTCATCCCATGTGCCTTTAGGTTTGCATTCCATTTCCCAATACTTGGCTGAAATTCTTGTTGAAAGTTTGCCTGTAATGCCACATCATTTGCATACAGCAAGTTTGTTGATCTGTCCCCTCCAACCTGATTACTGATGTAGTTCATCACCAGTATGAACAGCAATGGGCGCAGAGATGAAGCCTGATAGAAACCACGCTCCCACTGTCAGTCCTCTTGTGACCTAACGCTGTTCATACTTGAGTTGCTGAGTCCTAGTACATAGCCTTCACTAATTCTACCAATGTTTCTGGGACTTTGAACTACCACAGGACTGTCCTAATCAGCTTTCTTGGGACCTTATCATATGCTTTCTCTAAGTCTAGGAATGTCCAGTTGGATTCTTTCCTCATCACTAGCTTTTTCTCAAGTATCTGTCTCACTTCAAACATCGAGTCAGTTGTGCTGCATCCTGATCTGAACCTGAACTGTTCATCTTCCATTTTACTACTTACCATCATATTAATTTATCAATCACCCTATCCAGAAATGGCATGCAATATGGCAGGAGTTTGATACTTCTGTACTGCCCACAGTTGTGGATGCCCTCTTTGTCCTTGAACACTGACACTAATATGCTTATTCTTTAGTCATCTGGGATACTCCTTTCACTCCACTCTGCTGAGTACCCTCAGATCCAATTCTGCTTATCTCATCCCAATACATTGATCATATCTGCAGTGACCTCATCCGAACCTGCTGCTTTCCCTGACTTCATTTTCCTTAGTGCAGTTCTTACTTCTTCCAGGGTGGGCTCCAAGTCTTCCTCTTTTGTTGTAGACTGCATCTGGGGCACCACAGCTTCTGGTGAGTTTTCTTCATTCAAAAGCTGCAGGAAGTGCTCCTTCCATCTCCCTTTGATGTCCTGTGGACTGGTGAGCAGGTGGTTGCTCCTTCCATCTCCCTTTGATGTCCTGTGGACTGGTGAGCAGGTTGGTGCTCCTTCCATCTCCCTTTGATGTCCTGTGGACTGGTGAGCAGGTTGTTGCTCCTTCCATCTCCTTTTGATGTCCTGTGGACTGGTGAGCAGGTTGTTGCTCCTTCCATCTCCCTTTGATGTCCTGTGGACTGGTGAGCAGGTTGTTGCTCCTTCCATCTCCTTTGATGTCCTGTGGACTGGTGAGCAGGTTGTTGCTCCTTCCATCTCCCTTTGATGTCCTGTGGACTGGTGAGCAGGTTGTTGCTCCTTCCATCTCCCTTTGATGTCCTGTGGACTGGTGAGCAGGTTGTTGCTCCTTCCATCTCCCTTTGATGTCCTGTGGACTGGTGAGCAGGTTGGTGCTCCTTCCATCTGCCTTTGATGTCCTGTGGACTGGTGAGCAGGTTGGTGCTCCTTCCATCTCCCTTTGATGTCCTGTGGACTGGTGAGCAGGTTGTTGCTCCTTCCATCTCCCTTTGATGTCCTGTGGACTGGTGAGCAGGTTGTTGCTCCTTCCATCTCCCTTTGATGTCCTGTGGACTGGTGAGCAGGTTGTTGCTCCTTCCATCTCCGTTTGATGTCCTGTGGACTGGTGAGCAGGTTGTTGCTCCTTCCATCTCCCTTTGATGTCCTGTGGACTGGTGAGCAGGTTGTTGCTCCTTCCATCTCCCTTTGATGTCCTGTGGACTGGTGAGCAGGTTGTTGCTCCTTCCATCTCCCTTTGATGACCTGTGGACTGGTGAGCAGGTTGTTGCTCCTTCCATCTCCCTTTGATGTCCTGTGGACTGGTGAGTAGGTTGTTGCTCCTTCCATCTCCCTTTGATGTCCTGTGGACTGGTGAGCAGGTTGTTGCTCCTTCCATCTCCCTTTGATGTCCTGTGGACTGGTGAGCAGGTTGTTGCTCCTTCCATCTCCCTTTGATGTCCTGTGGACTGGTGAGCAGGTTGTTGCTCCTTCCATCTCCCTTTGATGTCCTGTGGACTGGTGAGCAGGTTGTTGCTCCTTCCATCTCCCTTTGATGTCCTGTGGACTGGTGAGCAGGTTGTTGCTCCTTCCATCTCCCTTTGATGTCCTGTGGACTGGTGAGCAGGTTGTTGCTCCTTCCATCTCCCTTTGATGTCCTGTGGACTGGTGAGCAGGTTGTTGCTCCTTCCATCTCCCTTGATGTCCTGTGGACTGGTGAGCAGGTTGTTGCTCCTTCCATCTCCCTTTGATGTCCTGTGGACTGGTGAGCAGGTTGTTGCTCCTTCCATCTCCCTTTGATGTCCTGTGGACTGGTGAGCAGGTTGTTGCTCCTTCCATCTCCCTTTGATGTCCTGTGGACTGATGAGCAGGTTGTTGCTCCTTCCATCTCCCTTTGATGTCCTGTGGACTGGTGAGCAGGTTGTTGCTCCTTCCATCTCCCTTTGATGTCCTGTGGACTGGTGAGCAGGTTGTTGCTCCTTCCATCTCCCTTTGATGTCCTGTGGACTGGTGAGCAGGTTGTTGCTCCTTCCAGCTCCCTTTGATGACCTGTGGACTTGTGATCAGGTTGTTGCTCCTTCCATCTCCCTTTGATGTCCTGTGGACTGGTGAGCAGGTCGTTGCTCCTTCCATCTCCCTTTGATGTCCTGTGGACTGGTGAGCAGGTTGTTGCTCCTTCCATCTCCCTTTGAAGTCCTGTGGACTGGTGAGCAGGTTGTTGCTCCTTCCATCTCCCTTTGATGTCCTGTGGACTGGTGAGCAGGTTGTTGCTCCTTCCATCTCCCTTTGATGTCCTGTGGACTGGTGAGCAGGTTGTTGCTCCTTCCATCTCCCTTTGATGTCCTGTGGACTGGTGAGCAGGTTGTTGCTCCTTCCATCTCCCTTTGATGTCCTGTGGACTGGTGAGCAGGTTGTTGCTCCTTCCATCTCCCTTTGATGTCCTGTGGACTGGTGAGCAGGTTGTTGCTCCTTCCATCTCCCTTTGATGTCCTGTGGACTGGTGAGCAGGTTGTTGCTCCTTCCATCTCCCTTTGATGTCCTGTGGACTGGTGAGCAGGTTGTTGCTCCTTCCATCTCCCTTTGATGTCCTGTGGACTGGTGAGCAGGTTGTTGCTCCTTCCATCTCCCTTTGATGTCCTGTGGACTGGTGAGCAGGTTGGTGCTCCTTCCATCTCCCTTTGATGTCCTGTGGACTGGTGAGCAGGTTGTTGCTCCTTCCATCTCCCTTTGATGTCCTGTGGACTGGTGAGCAGGTTGGTGCTCCTTCCATCTCCCTTTGATGTCCTGTGGACTGGTGAGCAGGTTGTTGCTCCTTCCATCTCCCTTTGATGTCCTGTGGACTGGTGAGCAGGTTGTTGCTCCTTCCATCTCCCTTTGATGTCCTGTGGACTGGTGAGCAGGTTGTTGCTCCTTCCATCTCCCTTTGATGTCCTGTGGACTGGTGAGCAGGTTGTTGCTCCTTCCATCTCCCTTTGATGTCCTGTGGACTGGTGAGCAGGTTGTTGCTACTTCCATCTCCCTTTGATGTCCTGTGGACTGGTGAGCAGGTTGTTGCTCCTTCCATCTCCCTTTGATGTTCTGTGGACTGGTGAGCAGGTTGTTGCTCCTTCCATCTCCCTTTGATGTCCTGTGGACTGGTGAGCAGGTTGTTGCTCCTTCCATCTCCCTTTGATGTCCTGTGGACTGGTGAGCAGGTTGTTGCTCCTTCCATCTCCCTTTGATGTCCTGTGGACTGGTGAGCAGGTTGTTGCTCCTTCCATCTCCCTTTGATGTCCTGTGGACTGGTGAGCAGGTTGTTGCTCCTTCCATCTCCCTTTGATGTCCTGTGGACTGGTGAGCAGGTTGTTGCTCCTTCCATCTCCCTTTGATGTCCTGTGGACTGGTGAGCAGGTTGTTGCTCCTTCCATCTCCCTTTGATGTCCTGTGGACTGGTGAGCAGGTTGTTGCTCCTTCCATCTCCCTTTGATGTCCTGTGGACTGTTGAGCAGGTTGTTGCTCCTTCCATCTCCCTTTCATGTCCTGTGGGCTGGTGAGCAGGTTGTTGCTCCTTCCATCTCCCTTTGATGTCCTGTGGACTGGTGAGCAGGTTGTTGCTCCTTCCATCTCCCTTTGATGTCCTGTGGACTGGTGAGCAGGTTGTTGCTCCTTCCATCTCCCTTTGATGTCCTGTGGACTGGTGAGCAGGTTGTTGCTCCTTCCATCTCCCTTTGATGTCCTGTAGACTGGTGAGCAGGTTGTTGCTCCTTCCATCTCCCTTTGATGTCCTGTGGACTGGTGAGCAGGTTGTTGCTCCTTCCATCTCCCTTTGATGTCCTGTGGACTGGTGAGCAGGTTGTTGCTCCTTCCATCTCCCTTTGATGTCCTGTGGACTGGTGAGCAGGTTGTTGCTCCTTCCATCTCCCTTTGATGTCCTGTGGACTGGTGAGCAGGTTGTTGCTCCTTCCATCTCCCTTTGATGTCCTGTGGACTGGTGAGCAGGTTGTTGCTCCTTCCATCTCCCTTTGATGTCCTATGGACTGGTGAGCAGGTTGTTGCTCCTTCCATCTCCCTTTGATGTCCTGTGGACTGGTGAGCAGGTTGTTGCTCCTTCCATCTCCCTTTGATGTCCTGTGGAATGGTGAGCAGGTTGTTGCTCCTTCCATCTCCCTTTGATGTCCTGTGGACTGGTGAGCAGGTTTTGCTCCTTCCATCTCCCTTTGATGCCCTGTGGGCTGCTGAGCAGGTTGTTGCTCCTTCCATCTCCCTTTGATATCCTGTGGGCTGGTGAGCAGGTTGGTTCTCCTTCCATCTCCCTTTGATGTCCTCTGGACTGGTGAGCAGGTTGTTGCTCCTTCCATCTCCCTTTGATGTCCTGTGGACTGGTGAGCAGGTTGTTGCTCCTTCCATCTCCCTTTGATGTCCTGTGGACTGGTGAGCAGGTTGTTGCTCCTTCCATCTCCCTTTGATGTCCTGTGGACTGGTAAGCAGGTTGTTGCTCCTTCCATCTCCCTTTGATGTCCTGTGGACTGGTGAGCAGGTTGTTGCTCCTTCCATCTCCCTTTGATGTCCTGTGGACTGGTGAGCAGGTTGTTGCTCCTTCCATCTCCCTTTGATGTCCTGTGGACTGGTGAGCAGGTTGTTGCTCCTTCCATCTCCCTTTGATGTCCTGTGGACTGGTGAGCAGGTTGTTGCTCCTTCCATCTCCCTTTGATGTCCTGTGGACTGGTGAGCAGGTTGTTGCTCCTTCCATCTCCCTTTGATGTCCTGTGTACTGGTGAGCAGGTTGTTGCTCCTTCCATCTCCCTTTGATGTCCTGTGGACTGGTGAGCAGGTTGTTGCTCCTTCCATCTCCCTTTGATGTCCTGTGGACTGGTGAGCAGGTTGTTGCTCCTTCCATCTCCCTTTGATGTCCTGTGGACTGGTGAGCAGGTTGTTGCTCCTTCCATCTCCCTTTGATGTCCTGTGGACTGGTGAGCAGGTTGTTGCTCCTTCCATCTCCCTTTGATGTCCTGTGGACTGGTGAGCAGGTTGTTGCTCCTTCCATCTCCCTTTGATGTCCTGTGGACTGGTGAGCAGGTTGTTGCTCCTTCCATCTCCCTTTGATGTCCTGTGGACTGGTGAGCAGGTTGTTGCTCCTTCCATCTCCCTTTGATGTCCTGTGGACTGGTGAGCAGGTTGTTGCTCCTTCCATCTCCCTTTGATGTCCTGTGGACTGGTGAGCAGGTTGTTGCTCCTTCCATCTCCCTTTGATGTCCTGTGGACTGGTGAGCAGGTTGTTGCTCCTTCCATCTCCCTTTGATGTCCTGTGGACTGGTGAGCAGGTTGTTGCTCCTTCCATCTCCCTTTGATGTCCTGTGGACTGGTGAGCAGGTTGTTGCTCCTTCCATCTCCCTTTGATGTCCCGTGCACTGGTGAGCAGGTTGTTGCTCCTTCCATCTCCCTTTGATGTCCTGTGGACTGGTGAGCAGGTTGTTGCTCCTTCCATCTCCCTTTGATGTCCTGTGGACTGGTGAGCAGGTTGTTGCTCCTTCCATCTCCCTTTGATGTCCTGTGGACTGGTGAGCAGGTTGTTGCTCCTTCCATCTCCCTTTGATGTCCTGTGGACTGGTGAGCAGGTTGTTGCTCCTTCCATCTCCCTTTGATGTCCTGTGGACTGGTGAGCAGGTTGTAGCTCCTTCCATCTCCCTTTGATGTCCTGTGGACTGGTGAGCAGGTTGTTGCTCCTTCCATCTCCCTTTGATGTCCTGTGGACTGGTGAGCAGGTTGTTGCTCCTTCCATCTCCCTTTGATGTCCTGTGGACTGGTGAGCAGGTTGTTGCTCCTTCCATCTCCCTTTGATGTCCTGTGGACTGGTGAGCAGGTTGTTGCTCCTTCCATCTCCCTTTGATGTCCTGTGGACTGGTGAGCAGGTTGTTGCTCCTTCCATCTCCCTTTGATGTCCTGTGGACTGGTGAGCAGGTTGTTGCTCCTTCCATCTACTTTGATGTCCTGTTGACTGGTGAGCAGGTTGTTGCTCCTTCCATCTCCCTTTGATGTCCTGTGGACTGGTGAGCAGGTTGTAGCTCCTTCCATCTCCCTTTGATGTCCTGTGGACTGGTGAGCAGGTTGTTGCTCCTTCCATCTCCCTTTGATGTCCTGTGGACTGGTGAGCAGGTTGTTGCTCCTTCCATCTCCCTTTGATGTCCTGTGGACTGGTGAGCAGGTTGTTGCTCCTTCCATCTCCCTTTGATGTCCTGTGGACTGGTGAGCAGGTTGTTGCTCCTTCCATCTCCCTTTGATGTCCTGTGGACTGGTGAGCAGGTTGTTGCTCCTTCCATCTCCCTTTGATGTCCTGTGGACTGGTGAGCAGGTTGTTGCTCCTTCCATCTCCCTTTGATGTCCTGTGGACTGGTGAGCAGGTTGTTGCTCCTTCCATCTCCCTTTGATATCCTGTGGGCTGGTGAGCAGGTTGGTGCTCCTTCCATCTCCCTTTGATGTCCTGTGGACTGGTGAGCAGGTTGTTGCTCCTTCCATCTCCCTTTGATGTCCTGTGGACTGGTGAGCAGGTTGTTGCTCCTTCCATCTCCCTTTGATGTCCTGTGGACTGGTGAGCAGGTTGTTGCTCCTTCCATCTCCCTTTGATGTCCTGTGGACTGGTGAGCAGGTTGTTGCTCCTTCCATCTCCCTTTGATGTCCTGTGGACTGGTGAGCAGGTTGTTGCTCCTTCCATCTCCCTTTGATGTCCTGTGGACTGGTGAGCAGGTTGTTGCTCCTTCCATCTCCCTTTGATGTCCTGTGGATTGATGAGCAGGTTTGTGCTCCTTCCATCTCCCTTTGAAGTCCTGTGGACTGGTGAGCAGGTTGTTGCTCCTTCCATCTCCCTTTGATGTCCTGTGGACTGGTGAGCAGGTTGTTGCTCCTTCCATCTCCCTTTGATGCCCTGTGGACTGGTGAGCAGGTTGTTACTCCTTCCATATCCCTTTGATGTCCTGTGGACTGGTGAGCAGGTTGTTTCTCTTTCCATCTCCCTTTGATGTCCTGTGGACTGGTGAGCAGGTTGTTACTCCTTCCATCTCCCTTTGATGTCCTATGGATTGGTGAGCAGGTTGTTGCTCCTCCCATCTCCCTTTGATGTCCTGTGGACTGGTGAGCAGGCTGTTGCTGGCATCCCTTATGAAGGGTATCCATCTGTCTTCTTTACCTTTCTTTCTTTGCCTTGCCACCTGATAGAGTTTCTGTGATAGGCTGTAGATCTCATACCTTAGCTGGAGATGCTTACCTTCTGCCCCATGGAATGAATGGACTGATTGGTTCAGGTAGAAAAGCCATCAGGTGAGGTCCTTGGAAAGCAAACAAAACAAAAACTCATACTTCAAGCAAATCCTACCATCTCTGTGACTACATGCTCAAAACATATAAGGAACAAAGCTGTTCCTCATAGTACCCTGCAAAGTTAATGGTATGATACATCTCAGCCCTATTCATACTGAATCTTATAATTCACTGTATATAGAGTCCAAGTTTATGAAATATTTTACAAACGAGGTGATCTCTTGCCAACATACAAGGCCATGTCATACCCAGAGCTGTTGGGCATGCTACACTTAAAGAAATCCCAATCCCTCAAAGCCACACGCTCCAGGGATCTAAACCTTGTCATCACAATAAACAAAACATGCTGGAGGGATAGGTTCCTGACCCAAAGACTCCCCAGACTCTGGAATAGACTGCCCATACATGTCAAACAGGACACCTCTTTGGCCCTCTTCAAAAGGAACCTTGATGATTGGATGGTAGAAAGGAAATTCACCCCGGGGATCACATCAGTTGACCTGCTAGACAGGGCCCAGAGAAGTAAATAGTGTGGGAAGAAATAGCCAGGAAATTGTTATGGCTAGGCTTGTATAGGCCCTAGGGCCGATAGCCTAGTACCAATCTATGAACCTATGAGCAACTTAAAGTATCCAAGTAACAATATAACAAGTAGACCCATATTATAGATAAATAGGCATTCAAGGGAACCAAAACTCAATGGGAAGATACGTTGCATATCAAATTTGAGATGAAAGAATGGAAATCCTTATTTCATACTTCAAACATTCTGGTATCCGCACTGGGCATGACTTATTTCAAAGGATTACTTTATTGACAATCACCACCACACACCTCAAAGAAAACAGAAATGGGGAATCCTATCTGTTGACAATGAAAGTGAATGGAGGCAGATTATCACCACATGCTGTGGTAATGCCCCATGGTAGAGGGGTTATGGAAGAAAGCGCACTCTATAACTTCTGTGGCTGTTAGAATCCAGATCAAACAAATACTTGACATCAATTTTTGGCTGGTGGTAATTGTAAGCAAGGCTTACAAACAAAATTCTGCATTAGTGTGATCAAACGTATCATACTAGTAATATGTTCACAGATATTTATATTTTTGCATCACTACACTGTGAAATTAAGAGGAGCACAAGAGCAGACAGGAAATATAAAATATGTGGAGCATCTTTTCCTTTCTGTTTTCTTGAGAAAACAAGTATTAAATATTAAAAACACAACGCTGCTCCGGAACAATAAAGGCTGCCCTTTTACCACAAACCAACACTGCTGCTTGCAGTCACAGGGAAAAAAACGATGTTCCAACGAATAGTTTAAATAATTTAATGAAAAAATATTGTAAAACAGAAAAAATAATAATAAAAAATAATAATAAAAAATAATAATAACTGATTAAGCGCTTTTGTCTCCTTAACGGAGACTTCTTCAGAATCCAGTTGCTCTTATCAGTTCATACATTTTATAGTAAAGCATTGTTAGCCTATTGGCTAAAATTAAACAATTACTTTAATTGAACAAACTGTTAGTTTAAACCAATTTAGTTATACCCAATTAAAAGGGCTAGCTGTACACAACTACTTAGTACCTTACGTTTTAAAAAACAGTATGGTGAACAACAAACACGAATACTGATTCAAACATCATAACTATAATGAATATAAATAGTACACATCCCCGATCACTTGAAATTCCTTATTGTATCTTAAAATCATGTAAAAGCAATAATTGATCATTGTATAAAAAATATATATATATATAATATTTCATTGTATGTGAATCTGTGAACATGTCATAAATAATCAAATATATACCATAATAATATAAATACATTTATAAAAAAATATATATATATATATACAAAATATTTTAAATATTTTAAAATATTTTAAAATAAATTAAATTAAAATCTTGTGGAGGTGTGAATCTATGAATAGAATGTTAAAATATAATGTTAGTTATTAAAAAAGTTGTTGATTAATATAAGAAGTGAATGAATAGGAAAATAGCTCCAATGTCAGAATACATTTAACATTTTACTTTTTTCGGGTCCATTGCCAGTACTTTTAGTGCAGGAGTGATGGATATATGATCATTTAGTCCCTTTCCACTACAAGCATCCAACCTTAACTGCCAGATCATTTCCCTATACTCTAACTTGGTTTCCCAGTCACCTCCTCTATCCATGGGCTCTATCTCCTCTAACACCCAAAATTTAAAATCCACTTTTTTACATTCCAGTGCATGCCTGTACAATGCATTATTATCATTGTGTTTATTAATGTCCCTGGTGTGTTCGTATATTCTATTTCTGAGGTGACGTTCAGTTTTACCAACATAGTAACTCCTACAGGCCATACAAAATACTAGGTAAACAACACCTTTAGAGTAACAACTATTGTATCTTTTATCTTTTAAAGTTAGGTGGAGACTGGGTATTTTTACTTCTTTTGATCCTGCAATATATGAGCATTGCGCACATCTACCACATTTAAAAGTACCATGTCTCTTATTAGCCCCACTGTCCAAGATTTTCCTTTTCTCTATAATGTTTTTAATGTTTTTATTCCTTCTAAAACTAAATTTTATATCACATTTGAAAACATCTGTTTTAGTTGCCATATTCCTAAACATATCCCAAGTATCGTAGATACTTTTTTTCAACCACCCTACACCCTGATAATATGTGACAGTTAAAAATGGTGTAAAATTGGCCAGAATGATTTCGGAGGATATAGATTTTTTAAATGAAATCAATTTTGTAGAAAAAATGTTTTTTGAAAGAGGTTACCCTATGGTGTTTATCAGTCCCATAAAAGAATATGTAATCTTAGAGAGGGGTAATAAATATAACCCCCTCTTAACACAAGGTGGCGTATTGGAGACTATGAGTGGACCCAATAACAAAATGAGAAAGAACTCTAACACCCAGAATAAATCGGGAATAAATTTTACACCATATTTAACTGTCACATATTATCAGGGTGTAGGATGGTTGAAAAAAATATTTTTCGATACTTGGGATATGTTTAGGAATATGGCAACTAAAACAAATGTTTTCAAATGTGATATAAAATTTAGTTTTAGAAGGAATAAAAACATTAAAAACATTATTGAGAAAAGGAAAATCTTGGACAGTGGGGCTAATAAGAGACATGGTACTTTTAAATGTGGTAGATGTGCGCAATGCTCATATATTGCAGGATCAAAAGAAGTAAAAATACCCAGTCTCCACCTAACTTTAAAAGCTAAAAGATACAATAGTTGTTACTCTAAAGGTGTTGTTTACCTAGTATTTTATAAGGCCTGTAGGAGTTACTATGTTGGTAAAACTGAACGTCACCTCAGAAATAGAATATACGAAAACACCAGGGACATTAATAAACACAACGATAATAATGCATTGTACAGGCATGCATTGGAATGTAAAAAAGTGGATTTTAAATTTTGGGTGTTAGAGGAGATAGAGCCCATGGATAGAGGAGGTGACTGGGAAACCAAGTTAGAGTATAGGGAAATGATCTGGCAGTTAAGGTTGGATGCTTGTAGTGGAAAGGGACTAAATGATCATATATCCATCACTCCTGCACTAAAAGTACTGGCAATGGACCCGAAAAAAGTAAAATGTTAAATGTATTCTGACATTGGAGCTATTTTCCTATTCATTCACTTCTTATATTAATCAACAACTTTTTTAATAACTAACATTATATTTTAACATTCTATTCATAGATTCACACCTCCACAAGATTTTAATTTAATTTATTTTAAAATATTTTAAAATATTTAAAATATTTTGTACATATATATATTTTTATAAATGTATTTATATTATTATGGTATATATTTGATTATTTATGACATGTTCACAGATTCACATACAATGAAATATTATATATATATATATATATTTTTTATACAATGATCAATTATTGCTTTTACATGATTTTAAGATACAATAAGGAATTTCAAGTGATCGGGGATGTGTACTATTTATATTCATTATAGTTATGATGTTTGAATCAGTATTTGTGTTTGTTTTTCACCATACTGTTTTTTAAAACGTAAGGTACTAAGTAGTTGTGTACAGCTAGCCCTTTTAATTTGGTATAACTAAATTGGTTTAAACTAACAGTTTGTTCAATTAAAGTAATTGTTTAATTTTGGCCAATAGGCTAACAATGCTTTACTATAAAATGTATGAACTGATAAGAGCAACTGGATTCTGAAGAAGTCTCCGTTAAGGAAACAAAAGCGCTTAATCAGTTATTATTATTTTTTATTATTATTTTTTCTATTTTTTCTGTTTTACAATATTTTTTCATTAAATTATTTAAACTATTCGTTGGAACATCGTTTTTTTCCCTGTGACTGCAAGCAGCAGTGTTGGTTCTTGGTAAAAGGGCAGCCTTTATTGTTCCGGAGTAGCGTTGTGTTTTTACTGTGGTTGTGTTGCTACCTTTGACTGTGTGGTTACTAGTTGTCAAGTATTAAATATTGTTTGTTATGAGAATTTGTGCAAAACTGTACTATTTTTTTCTGGTTTCCTGTTTTTTATTATTTGGAATGGGCAACATTAGGTGATACTTAATAAAATTGTTTAAAAAAAATATGCTCATTCTTCAGTGGGTTGTGAACTTTCCACATCGTTTTATAGTATTGTTTTTTGACATACTCCTATAAATATGAAAATTGTGGGAATGTTCATAATACAGTGTAGGATTAATTTGTAACGCCTCTACAGCAAAACAAATTAGAAAGAATGTATCACTGTTGATTTTGTCTGCAGTCATAGTTGTTGCATGATACTTTTAATTCAGTTCTACATCTAATTTTGTGTAAATATTACTTTACATTTGTAAATGCTGCCTATTTGTGGGCATACCTCTCAACTGTACAGTATTCACAGAATGTCCAGATTTTTGGCCCATATTTTTTGTCCATTTTTCATAAAAGTGTGGTTTTCTAGCAAATCACTGGTAATGCATTAAAGACTGAAGTCAGAAAATAATGACAGCCATTTGATTTGCAGACATCATACCCTTTAGAAAATTCATGCTAATGTAAAACTTGTTATTCTCTCAACTTTCTTTGTATATTTAAAGCCTCTCCCTATTTTAGGGCCTTTGCCCCCTCAGTATTTATAGCTTTGTCCAGATTTCTTGCTCTAAGAAGTTGAGAGGTATGTTTGAGAGTGCTAAAGTTGATAATGCACAACCTTATCAGATTTTGAAATAGCATTTCTATAAAATCATATGTAGATGTTGGTACCGATTGTTGCAGACAATGGACTGTGCCGTCAGGGCAGAGAAGTCACTAAGCAGGGAAAAAGTGAGTTTTATGGGGTTTTTAGATGCATTTTCCATTTTCTTCAATTTTATACTATCTTTGAGTAGTATATTTAGAGATGGGTGTGAAGGCAGCACCTCCAGAATGGGGCCAGAAGGAGTGTAGCCTTCATACAAACATTATTATTTTATAGTGTTTTACACTGTCTTTAGCAGTACTGATTTATGATTGTGCTATTGTAGTTAGATGTAATAGTTACAGTATTTTGTCTCACAAAGGAAAACGTTTCATAATAATTTCACCTATTGTCACACTGTGTTGCATAAATTACTAGTAACTGTGCTTTGCAGTGAGTCCTGCTGCTATGATTGTTTCATCAAAAATCATTCTCTTCACCTGATGTTGTGTGATTTCAAAAGATGTTTTACCCCTACATGCAGGGGTATTGAAATGTACCCTCTACTTCACCCAAAGCTGCTAAGAATTTTTTTTCCTCTGGACTTTTGATAAAACCTCTCCCCATGCAATAGGATACAATAACCACCAGGTTACTACCATCCTCTTTAAGCTCCATGCTGTTTTATTACTTCTCAGTCCTTTATTTGTGACTCTTCAGATCCATCTCTTGTAAATTTGAGTTCTTAAATGTGAGCCTGCACATGCTATCTGTACTTCATCAGCTTCTTCTTTTTTCTTCCACCTCTATACTCCCTCTGTATTACAACTCTATTGTATTCGACATTTCAACTTTGTTTCAAGCCCTCCTTTCTTTCTTGCTCTTCTCTAATTGATTTATTCGTTCTGTAATTATTGATTTATTCGTTCTGTAATTATGTTCATTTGGCTTTTCTTTATTCTCCACTTCTGATTTCCACTCATGTTACAACACACAATTTTTCTGTGATACATCTCGTTTCTTGCTTGCTTCCTCGTTTTCAGTGTAGTTTTATTGCTTACTTTTACATCCAACGACATATTATCTTCTTGTGTTTTTCAGCCAATCCCATATTTATCTTACTTACCTGCATGTGACTTGTCCTCCTTACATGCGTACAACTTACCTACATACTTACTTCGCCCTCTAACACATAAGTAAGTACAAGGCTAGCTGCCGTTGTGGGCCATTTTAAGCCTAGCTCATTTCCCTGTTTGTGATTGAAATAACCCATCCCATTTGGTTATAGATTGGCCTTGCCCATCCCATGATCGATAATTAGGGTCATACCATAAATAATTTGAGGGGACCCATGCATGGGTTAAGGCATTTAGGAGATGCCTCTGTCCATTATAATTTCAAGGGGCAGTCCTGGGATAAATGTTCTTTTGCCAATCCATCCGTCTTGTTCTTATGCTATGCCTATGTACATTTTTGTTTTCAGGAATAAAGCAATTTTTAGTTTATGAAGCTCATATTGTACATCTTTTGTTCTTTGTTAATAATATACTAAGTGAATATTCTGTTATGTCATATTTATTATACATACATGTTATGCATTTGTGATCTGTGATATGTTTACATATTATCTATGAATTTCTTGTATGTATATGTATCTAGACTGTCCAGATGTACTATGTCTGTACATGATAGTTTATGTGGGCATTTCCACCACAGTCCTCTTCTGAAACAGGTTTATGCACAGTTGAGCCTGCAGGATATTAAAATAAATGAATACATTTATACTATGAACCTTAGTCTTTATGTTCATCTGGCTGTGTTACAGTTTATTTTGATTTAATCTGGACTTTCCATCTGAGTGCTCCAGTGACCTGTGCGCAGCAGTACATGCCAGCTGCTCACTGTAAGCACAAAATCACAAAATGCTGCTATTGTTACATATTCTGCTTTCAAAGTTAATGTTTCACCAAGTAATGAAGACCCTTCCTTCCTAAAAAAATTGCAAGGTTGACTTTATCCAACTAGTCTGGTATGACTTTGTGGACTCAAATTCCTCTGCAAACTGGACTGGACTCTTAAGATTACATGATTCAATAGCTATGTTCATGGCTTATATTTTGAAACAACTGATTGCTGGGTCTCATATAGTTTACAATACTTTGGTTTTGCATACATTTTAAATAAATGCATAACTGCTTTTAACTGTTATTTCTGATTGCATTTTTTCTAAACTGCACTAACACCATAAACAGTTTAAAAGAGGACTGTATTTAAAAACGACTTCCAGAAAAAAGTAAACTGAAACAAAGGAAATTGAAAAAAAAAAACATAAATCATTTCTCTCACCTGCTATGATTTAGGCATAGTGCTATCATTTTAGCCCTCTTGTTTCTTCTAGATTTATTGATGTTCCCCAGAAAGTCAGACCTGTTTATGGGTGCATACCCTATTAAATAAATAAACTAAGGCTGTGCAAAGATTCCCTGCCTCTAACGATTAAGGTTTAGTATATGAAGACCTTTGGTTAAGGAAAAACGACAGTGCTCCTCATTCTCATCTTCTTCTGTGACTTTTAAAAGGCAGTGTTATTTGTTTTTAAAAGTTGAGCGGTATGCCCTAAGTAAATAATGTCTATAATTTATAGACAGAAGTGAAAATGATTAGTGCTCATAAATTAATTGTGGGAAGTACATATAATCAAAGCCAGCAATAAAAAAATGACAACATTTGTTAGTTAGTATTTATTAACTGACCAGATAGACTGATCTACTGACCCTTTTTATCCATATCATGAACCAGTAGAGCAGTAACAAGTTATGCAAACTATCCACATACAATGTGACAAAAGGGCAGATAATGCAATTTTAATAAAAAGTAAAGGAAATATACAGTAAGGAATACACAGAAAGGAAAAGCTATAATTATTCAAACTTGTAGACAAGTAGAGAAGTGAGGCTTCCCTTAACCCAGTGTATTAGTTTTGTGGTAATTATGTCACATGACTGAATCCAATTCCAGAAGTAAATTGTGAAACAGACCTATTAGATATGTCTAGTATCAATGATATGGCTGACCCAATAGCTGCAGAACACCAGCCACAAATCACAAAAACAATTATAATTAAGATTCTTTGTGGTGTTTGTGATGCCCGTGCCCTCGCCCAGTAATCAAGGAGCCTCAATCCTCACTACTAACATCAGTGAGGGGCGTGCACATTGGGAAGGAAAACAAGTACACACACAGTAAAGTACAATTTCCCTTAAGAGCACACAGCGATCACAGTCAGTCTGGGGCTGGTTTCTTCCTTTCTCTCCAGATCCCCAATAAGACTCCCCAATGGCTTAGCTATAAGGTACAGATCTCAGCCTAGTGGTCAAGCTAAAACCTCTACCACCCTCTCTGTCCAACCAGTGCTTTGTGTTCCTGCCCAAGTAGCTGACACACACACACGTTAAGATTTGATTTAGATACAAACACACAGACACTTCTGGGGAAGGCTGGCACAGGTTCTCCAGCTGTGCCCCCTTTCTGCCTAGACTATAAGGTAGTACCAGCTGCCACCAACCACTAATATCAGCTACTAATAAGGCCCTTACCAAAGGGTGCCCAATTTTACTGTGCAATGTTATTATCCAAATATTAAGTGTGACTGAGCAGCAAGACTATTGGAGTGGCTTTCTACAGTAACACTATATACATGCAATGTACTCTAGAGCTTAAATTATCTCTACACAAAACAGCCACAATTGAAAGGTTTAAACATATTTAATAATAAATAATAAAAACACAAGACAATACTTCTTACTACACAGTGCTAGTCAAGAGTTCAGACATTACAGGGAAATGCTTAAAATAATACTGTAGAATAGTTCTGACATAAATATAGAAAACAGCTAGACTAAACTTACTATTTTCTATCTTTTCCTAAGAGCAATCACAGTTCTAAATAAACTTACATATAGGGCAAAAGCAGAGTACTGATGAGTTGTTGTCAGCTTTAGACAAAATCCAAAATGCTCTCCTTTCTTTCTGTCCTTAAATTGATAACACAGTACTGCTTCACATTACATCATTCTTGACACCTCTGGTTTCCCAGGCTAACAGAAACTCAGAATTTAACATATCTTTGAAGGTGCACCTGGTCAGGAAATCACTGCAATTAAAGACATTATATATGTAAAATCTAGCAATTAACTCTATCTCAAAACAATAGAAAGAATCTGCTGGTCCAGACATCATGGTCCCATGTTTGAGATCAGTCATACAAGGCTTGTCTTATCAGCTTTCTTCCAGCAGAGTGCACTGTCATTACATTTTTGACATTCAACATTTAATACAATTTTCTTCCATTTAAGAGAACAAGCCTGTGGCTTATATTAATATTTACAAATGACAGAATTATCTACAAAATTCTATCTAGCTAGCCTGGCAGCCTTCACAGTGTTTCATTAGTTCCTTGCAGAAGCCTTTGCTGAACCCATCTTCTTGTGGGAGAGTGTTCCATGAAGCTGATGCAACTTTAGAGAATATTTTCTGTGCAAAGATAGTCTCAGCAAAGATATGGCTGTGAAGATATTTGATCTGAATGAAAAAGAAGGATTCTTTAGGTGAAGTCTTTCAGCTAATGGTGGGCAATAATCACAACTAAGAATTCTGAGTGAGTTTAACAGTAAAAGAGCAATGGCATTAATCTGGAAGTCACTTGGCCTTGGAGAGGGACAATAAATGGTAATCTCTTTCTGGAGACTAGGAAATAAAGCAACACATTTAATTCTTCTTTGTCAGAATTAAAGTTTTCCTTCTGATAGGAGTTACGTATAACAATGGTAAGGGTGCTCTCAGGCATAATTATAATACATTTAAAGCTGTGTCTAGTCAACCTTCTTTAGAACGTAAGGTATAATAGGAACAGGAGCCAGTCATAACACAATGTACTAACGGCACACAAAGAAACACCAAGCTGGAAGGATCTGCTCTATTTAATGTAAAAATTATTAATAGCTTAACACTTTCATCTGAGATACAAGGACTTCATCAGAGTTATTAACACACAAAACGCACCAGTTAAAATACATAATTACACCAATCACAACAATTCCTCATGAATAATTAATAAAAATACTTAAAATACTGTCAATGAATGTTGTGTATAAACAGTCTACAGAAGCACCCAAGTTAATACAAAAGAAAAAAGATATATATATATATATATATATATATATATATATATATATATATATATATAAAGAAAAGGCACACACACACATATATATATATATATATATATATATATATATATATATATAAATATAAATATCCTAATCCAAAATGTATAAAATATTTACAGTACTTAGTAAAAACATTATTAAAACTTGCACTTTTAATTATACAGATATATTATTTTGAATATATTATTTCAAAAGTATAAAGGAAATTTCTGTTGCAAAATGATATTTACAAAGACATTCCTGCAGTGTGTTGGCTTTCATTTTCAAAACACTCATAACTGATATACTGTTATTGATACTGGAGGAATTGTAGCATTTAGCTGCAGCTGCAATACCAACTCTTTGAATTCAAGTAACACATCCAGATCTCTGCCTGCATCAGCATTCACAGCCCTATTAATTACAAAAAAACAAACTTCTTGAACCCAATACATTGTACCTGGTATCGGTCCAAAGCATTGGTTGACTTGTTCTTTTTAGTATCATATATTTGCTCTCTTATCCTTTCTTTTAATTTTCTATTAGTTTACTGACATAAAATGCATCACGTGCTGTACACACTGCAAGGTAAACCACCCAAGAGGTGAACTAAACCAAAAGATGAATAGAGAATGGAATAGGGATGACTGCAAGTATGTGTGCAGAAAACAGACAAGAGGGGCTGGAATTTACTGGAGAAAACTGACAAAGGAACCAAGGTATTGGGAGCAAATAACTAGAGATGGAAAGATAATAGAGTGGGATGAGGCCAAGAAGACATTGGGACTGCAAGCTAGAGAATGCCTCCCCTATCAGGGATTGATATCAGAGTATAGAGAAAAAGGGTCCTAAGTGAAAGACCTGCTGTGGTAGAGATTTTATTCAAATCTAGAACTGAAGTGGCTGTTGATAAGGGGATAATTAGTAGGGCATATAAAATATTGCATGAAACCATAAGAATCAATCAGAGGAGACTGGTAAAGATTGGGAAGACAGGCTGGAAAAGCAATTTACAAGGGGACAATGGAAGGACATATGTAAGGCTCCCAAGTCTGCAACAAAATTCAGAAGGTTTAGTACGGTTCCCAAGTCTGCAACAAAATTCAGAAGGTTTAGGATTTTTACTTGGAAGTGTTTGCATGGATATTTTATACCCAGAACTGAAAGATTTTTTTCCTTAGGTAGATAGCAAATGTTGGATGTATGATGAGGAAGAGAGACAATTGGGAACATTTCTTGTGAGTGCAATGAGTTGGCATTTTAAGTTTAATTTTGTTGGCTGCCAAAAAATTAATCACTAGAAAATGGAAATTGATATGTAACCCAACTGTCTTTGAAGTACTGAATATTTTAAAAGTGATAAAAGAATTGGAAGAGGGATCTTTGGAAAAGGGAAGGAACACATTACATATAAACAAATGGAATTTGTGGGAACAATACATGCAGAATAATGTTCAGCAGGAGGAGGGGAGAGGTTTAGGGAAGGTAGCAACTGAGTAATTTATGTAATGGACTGAAAGACAGTTGTTAGAAAGTGAGCATGTAATCTATAATGTGTGTAAATGGAAAAATCTGAATGTAGTTTGTTTTCTTTTCTATCAATGTATATGTGCTTATGTGTTAAGTGATGTGTTAATAAAGGTGTTCAATTATTTTATAAGAATGCTAAATGTTTGTGGCTAGGGTCTGTTAGAAAAAATCCTTTTCCATTCATTGATTAAAAAGGAATTAAATCTAGCTAATTTGTGAATGGAACTGAGAAGTATCTTATGTATGTATATATATATATATGGACAAGCGTGACAAAGCACACAAGCCACAACACCAGTTTACCGACCAAACAAGAAGAAAGCCACAAAGAAGAGGGGAATGAAAACACAGACATGAGAGAAGGCTGTATTGAAACTGAGGCTGTGAAGTATCGGTAAAGTAGGACAGGAGTAAGGCAAGGGCGCGCGAATGTAATATGTGGGGGTGTGGTAGGTATAGGGGTGGAGTTAGGGGGTATGAGTTAGGGGGTTAGGTGAGTTAGGGTTAGGTATAGTAGTTAGTTAGGTTAGGTTTAAGTGGAGTGATAGTAGTGGGTTAGAGGGGGGTTAGGTGAGTGTGTTAGTAGTTATAGTCTTGAGGGGTTGGGTGGAGTAAGTTGGGGTTAGCGGGTTAGGGTTAGGTTAGGTTAGGTGTGCGTAGTGAGTCTTTGGGTTAGGGTTAGGGCGGGTGAGTTGTTAGAGCGGGGGGGTTAGGTTAGTGTGTGTGTGTGTGTGTTGGGACCTACCTTAGGGGTTTGGATTAAGGTTGTAGATAGTTGTTGTGTGTGAGTAGGTTAGTGTGGGTTGTAAGGATTTTGGTGTGCTTGTGTTGTGTGTGTGCTTTTGGACAGGTTGTTTTGTGTGCTAAAATAAAATGGTAATCGATGGATGTGGTTTTTCGATCTTGTGGACTACGGTTATGTGGTGTGTCGAAACTGGTGTTGTCGATGTTGTGGCTTGTCGACGTTGTCAGGTAGACCCATATATATATATATATATATATATATATATATATATATATATATATATATATATATTAGGGCAAGCAAAACCAGAAAACAATTAGCCACCAGGAGCTGCAATTGCTCTGACACTGCTGCTGGTGCATGACAGCCCTGAGCTGCAATTGCTCTGACACTGCTGCTAGTGCATGATGGCCCTGAGCTGCGATAGCTCTGACACTGCTGCTAGTGCATGATGGCCCTGAGCTGCGATTGCTCTGACACTGCTGCTGGTGCATGATGGCCCTGAGCTGTGATTGCTCTGACACTGATGCTGGTGCATGACAGCCCTGAGCTGCGATTGCTCTGACACTGCTGCTGGTGCATAACGGCCCTGAGCTGCGATTGCTCTGACACTGCTGCTGGTGCATGACGGCCTTGAGCTGTGATTTCTCTGACACTGCTGCTGGTGTATGATGGCCCTGAGCTGCGATTGCTCTGACACTGCTGCTGGTGCATAACAGCCCTGAGCTGTGATTGCTTTGACACTGGTGCATGATGGCCCTGAGCTGCGATTGCTCTGACACTGCTGCTGGTGCATGATGGCCCTGAGCTGCGATTGCTCTGACACTGCTGCTAGTGCATGAGTGCCCTGAGCTGCGATTGCTCTGACACTGCTGCTGGTGTATGACTGCCATTATTGTTTTATACTGTGTTTTATTTTAACATTTTGTTTTTGTCTTAATTGTTTTTCTTGGAATTTTAAAAGTTCTTGACTAGGCCCAATAAGAAAAACATTCCTTTTCTACACACTGATTGCAAAGAAACTAAATCTTGATAAATTGTAGAAAAACTGGAAAGTGGGATTTCCTGTATTAGGAAAACATCAAGGGTTTATTCATTGGGAGCTGAAAGTCTTCTAAGACTACTGCAGGGGTGAGACTAGATTGGAATTCTTCATTTAATGCTTGGATCCTTCTATTATCTTTTGATTTTTGCTCTTATTCTATTACAGTTTGTTTTATTTTAAAATGTTGTTTTACTTTACTATTTCTTCAAGTTTTAAAAGTTCTGGGCTACTGTCAGATAGAAAATAATTTTCCATTTACTGATTCAAAGGAATTAAATCTGTTTGCTTTGTGGGAGGAAGTTATATAGTTTTATATTAGGGCAAACAAAGCGGGAATGGATTTTATTACTGGAATCTGTAAGAACAATGGTTTAGTTCACAGTTTTTTAAGAAATATTGCAGCATTCAGTAGTACGTTCCATCCTGGAAATAGTCTGTTATAGCTCCACTTCTAAGATAAGATAAAAACTTTATGCATTGCAGTTCATATATGCCATGTTCATTGCTGAATATATATATATATATATATATATATATATATATATATATATATATATATATATATATATATATGTATATATATATATATATATATATATATATATATATATATATATATATATATATATATATATATATAGTTACATGTTAAATGGTCGAGTGATCAAAACGTCAAGCATGGTAATATCGAGACCAAAACATCGGATGCACATAATAATGAAAACTCATAACATCGACTTTTATAACATCGACTCCGCACATCACAATGGAGAAAATGTCACCCAGAAAGAAATACACAACAGGAACAGATCCCCATTGCATTGAATACTACAGCGACAACACAAACCCCCAGAAAACACGTAGAATCCACCGTAAATATTGTAAAGTAATAACATATTTAACAACAACACGCACAAAGACATTATTGCAGGGGAGCAAGCCCACCTGCACACCCCATGTGGGGGTTGCACCCCCCACACCCCCTTACTTAAATATACCAACTCCGAAATTGCACATATAGCATGGAATAGGCAATTACTCAAGGAACAATGTTTGCACATATATATATATATATATATATATATATATATATATATATATATATATATATATATATATATATATATATATATATATATATATATATATATATATATATATATATATATATATATATATATATATATATATATACCTGGCTTTTTGTGGCTATTCTAGCCAATAAAATTAAATATTTTATTTTGTTGCTTCCTCATAAATATCAAATAGGGTTTGCCATTATTAGACAGGCATAAGATAATATTTGTTCTAAAATTACTTAACCATGCAGACTTCAATAATAAAGAATTATTATTGGTCAGTTTGGATCTAGGCAATTAATTATTTGTGGTGAAAATCCATATTCCAGACATTAAAGAAAGTTGCTATTCCTTTAACTGTTTTGATATATTTACAATCTTAAACTATTATTATGCTTCTTACCGTAAATTAGGGTTGTTTCTTTCTGGGGATATTAAGATAGATTGACATATATTTTACTTACTATTTTTTTCTGTCATGTAACTTTTAATCAACTATAGGCCTGATTTATTAATACTTACACACTAAGTGTGCACAATCTGTATTCAGGAACAACCCTACCACATTGTTTGTGCTTTATACTCACTCAGAAATATTGTAGTAAGTGTACATTTGGTCTACACTTTGTGGTAACCTTTACTAATCCCCCTTAGTATTTAAGGCTGCAACAATATCAGTAGGAAAACCGAAATTAGGAGGAAGAAGGCATGACTTATGCTTGTGTTTTCTATTCGCTCAGAAAAGTGTGCACGTATGTAGGCATTAATGAATCTGGCCCTATATCTGACAACATGTGTTTATTAAGGGATATGAACTTGCTAAGTGAATCCATTTTTAAATAATTTATTTTCTGATGGCAGCTTCTTAACATTATTAACATTAATACATTTGAAGGATTTAGATATTTTATATTAACTTTTTAGTAAGATTTCTAAAATGAAATTTAACGAAAGTAAACACCATAATTAATAAATGTATTCTAATATTGAAAAATAATTTTAACTAGACATGTAAAGTTTAAATATCTTGAAAAAATATTTCACATAATTTATATCTCATTAACACAAACTCTAATAATATTACTGCAAACTTTAAAATATTATATGATAATGAAACATTGATAGCTTTAAATATCAGTAGAAGAGTTTGATAATGAACTTTTCAAACTTTACAGGTGCTTTGCTCCATGACATCATGGTGCAGTAAAATCAAATAATTTACTCTTTCCCCCTGTAGCATGATCTTGGAGTTGATATATTTAATTTGCAGGGGGTGTGGGAGTGTAGGGGGTGATTGCCCACTGAAAAAAAAATGTCTCCAAATATTTGTGATTCTAAGCCTTTTGTATTCAAATCATTTTGACTTGAATGTTTGTGCCCTTGTCTTACTGTTCAACCATTTTATAGTTTGACCATTTGACAAACATTCATTTAAATGCAATCCTGAAAACATATAATTATTAAATTCTTAAATACTCTTAGTCCAGTTATCCAATAAATTATACATTTTCAGGATTAATTAATAGAAAATTAAGAACTGTACCAATAATAACTTGGAATAATTGTTTAGCTAACATTAATTTATTTTGACTACAATATACATGACAAAAATAAAAGCTAATGAATGATAATAGCTAGAGGTTCAAAATATTTGTATTTTTAATTAGATAATATAATGCATCTGGATTTTATAAATTGTAATATTCTTAAATTACTAATATATTTTAATTAGATTTTAAACAATATGTTAAGTAACGTTTCATTCTTCCTACCTATGTAAGAGTTTGTGTTGACATTCAAAAGTGCCTTTCCATATTCATTTTTGAAATATAAGATTCATTCTTCTTGCTCTAATCTAGAGGGAAAAGGATAACACTTTGATTTGTACGCCTTCTGCTAAAGCCTCTTTGTTGGAAGGCTCTCATCAGAAAATCTGTCAGGGGACAGTTTATACTCCATATAGGTTTTGGCTAAATACTAACAAACTGCACTTAAGAGGTGTGCCAGATGCAATATATATATATATATATATATATATATATATATATATATATATATATATAGGCTGATTGATAACATGTTTTATAATACATTAAATAAGTTCTAAAATGATAGTCTATCCTTTACATAAATCCCTTAGATAGATAATGTATCACTGACTAAACACATTTTCTTATTCAATATTCTTATTCGATTTTTACATCATTTAAGTCAAGAGAAATATTTTCATGTTTATGAGCCACATAAGGCTTTTTGTTACTTTGTGTTGCCCAAACCTTTTCATGGGTTATAAAATAAACCAGCATTTCCACTAAAATGGACTGAAATGTGTGCTTCCTAAAGGTTAATAACATCAGAGATGCTACACTAATTGTATAACTACAAATTGACAGAAATGTGTTCCTTTGTCTTTGTTGGAGTTTATCACTGCTATAATTGTTATCATTTTATCATTTATTTATGAAAATAAGTTAATATCATAACATTTAAATCAAGTCCTGATAACATAAATTATTCATGTTGGCTAAAATTAGTCATTCTGCTTGAAAACTATGAAAATGACACATTGAGAAACTAGTCGACTATACTACTCAGCAACAGCTCCTCGTGGTCCTGTAGAGTGGTGCTAGCAGCAGAGAACTGAAAAAGTGACTACTTTCCAGATTTAAGTATATTTTTTGCTGTTTCTACCTGTGCGACCTTCTTTTCTTGCTGTTAACGAAGTTTAAACTGCTATTTTATCTGTATTGAGCATTTTTATTACCTGCACTTAAGTTAAAGTTTTGTTTGTTTAATTTTACTGTTGAGGCTGCCCGCTGAAGTGCACTAGCCTGTGCATTTAATATACTGCTGTTTCCCTGCATTTTTCTGTAGTTTTCTTACAAAAAAAAAAAAAAAAAATATCCTTGTTTTCCCGCCTTTCCTTGACTAGAATAGTCCAGTATACAGGCTTTGCTGTATTCTGGTCTTTGGGATAGTTCCTGTGTTGCCCATTGCCTTACTTGGATAGAAGGAAGTTTCTTTGCTCACCAGTGGGAGTGGGGAGCCTTGAGCAGCCTATCTGTCCCTGAAGGAGTGACCTCAGCACAAGATCTAGTAGTAATTGGTCGTTTTGGACCATTTCTAGCTCTTTTGAAGTTCCCTGTATAAATATCCGCCTCTGAGCATTTTTTTTTCGACTATACTACTCAGCAACAGCTCCTTGTGGTCCTGCAGAGTGGTGCTAGCAGCAGAGAACTGAAAAAGCAACTACTTTCCAGATTTAAGTATATTTTTGCTGTTTCTACCTGTGCGACCTTCTTTTCTTGCTGTTAACGAAGTTTAAACTGCTATTTTATCTGTATTGAGCATTTTTATTACCTGCACTTAAGTTAAAGTTTTGTTTGTTTAATTTTACTGTTGAGGCTGCCCACTCAAGTGCACTAGCCTGTGCATTTAATATACTGCTGTTTCCCTGCATTTTTCTGTAGTTTTCTTACAAAAAAAAAAAAAAAAAAACAATATCCTTGTTTTCCCATCTTTCCTTGACTAGAATAGTCCAGTATACAGGCTTTGCTGTTTTCTGGTCTTTGGGATAGTTCCTGTGTTGCCCATTGCCTTACTTGGACAGAAGGAAGTTTCTTTGCTCACCAGTGGGAGTGGGGAGTCTTGAGCAGCCTATCTGTCCCTGAAGGAGTGACCTCAGCACAAAATCTAGTAGTAATTGGTCATTTTGGACCATTTCTAGCTCTTTTGAAGTTCCCTGTATAAAAATCTGCATTTGTGTGGCTTTGTGCGATAGTGCGCATAACGCAGCGCCGGTTAAACAAATTTAAACTATTTCTGGCTCCGCCAAGTCTGCTCTTCAGTATTTCCCTTAAAACTGCTCTACCTTCAATAAAATCAGTCTATTCTCTATCTAAAAAGCCCAGCATTTGATCCTAAAGCATTTTTTCACAGGTAAAGCACTCTTGAACAAAAGAAAGCACTACATCCACCTACAATCCCATTGAGTACCCATTTCCCTTTAGGTCCTTTCTGACTCAGTACTCAGCAATCCCTTACACTGTTCTAGCATGTCGAGAGGTCAATTACTGGTGTCCTCTCCAGTTCAGCTGGTGAATCTGGGAATCTTGAGGCAATGTTACAACTGCCTCATGTACACAGACAACCCTCTCCTCCTCCCAACGAATACAAATATATGTGAGAGATGCAACTATATAGCCAAACTGGAGGCTGAGCTCTCTCGACTCAGTACTGGCAAGACCAGTCAGGAGGAGAAGGTAACCACACACACCACAAACACAGTCTCACATAGACCAAACACAACTGCAAACCAAACACATAAACCCACAAAGACATACTCGGAGGCTCTAATTAAAAATCTACCAAAACAACAGAGGCCTCCAAAGCAGACATCCAAGAAACCACTACCTCAAAACTTAGCACATGCAACACATATTTCTCAAAGTCAGTGTGCCAAACAGTCACAGCTCTTAAGGCCAAACAACATGCCTGATACACTTGTAATAGGTGACTCTATAGTCAGACACACTGACGTCCCGCTCACCAGACTGAACAAGGAAAAGGTTACAGTAAGCTGCCTGTCGGGCGCTAGAATCCGCCACATAACACAAGCACTCAGGTCACTCCAAAGCAAGTACAAATATGACTGTCATTGTCCATGCCGGCGTGAATGACCTGAGACGTACCTCCCTGGACTACATGAAAAGAGACATACAGGAGCTCTCTGATTATGTAGCCCAGGCTGGTATGACCCTGAACCTGAGCAGCATCTTACCCTCACCAAGAATTATGCCACAGTACAAAGACAAAATGATCAGCTTTAATAATTGGCTCAATTACTGGTGTCATTCTAGGGGGATCCAATGTCTGTCTGCTTGGGATGACATGCTTGACAAGCCACGCTGCTTCACAAGGGATGGCTTGCACCTGTCACCCCTAGGCTTCCGGATATTGGCAAAGGCTCTTGCCACCTCCATAGTGCCTTTTTTAGGCAAGGCTCAAAAGACAAACCCACCTCCCTAGAAAACACAAGTGGAAAAAAACTAAGGGTAATGCTGCTCAACGCCAGAAGTCTAAACCTCAAGATGCAGGCTCTTGAAGCCCTCCTCAGTATGGAGAGCATCGATGTCTGTGCAGTGACTGAAACCTGGTTCAAGGCTCCTGAGAGCACCCCAGCACTACTAGGTTATACCTCATATCATGCTTTTCGGCCCCAAAACTTGGACCAAACCACAAAGGGAGGGGGAGTGTCCATATTCATCAAAGACACCCACACCTCCAGGATAGTGGCAACGCACGAAGCATCGGAGACCATCCATGTGCAACTAAATGTAGGCAAAACTGCCCTACAGTTTGTAGCATGCTACAGACCACCCTCTCAAACTCAGGAACCCCACTCAGCCTTCCTGAAGACACTGGAGAGTATGAATGTCTCTCTAAATGCCATCATATTGGGAGACTTCAACTACCCAAACATAGACTGGGAGCATTACTCAAGCCCCAACACCCTAGCCCAAAGGTTCCTAGAATTCATAAACTCAAATGTGATGGAACAACTAGTCACCACTCTCACAACAGGAGAAAATATACTAGATCTGATCATCACAAACATGGGGACACAATGCTCCACACCGGAAGTATACCCCTCACTGGTGAGATCAGACCATAAACTAATCTCACTGGAAATCCACATCCCGCCCCCACACCCAGCACAAAAGACCACAGTGAGTAACTTCTCAAAAGCTGACTTCACACTTCTTAAGACTGAAGTGGTATCCTTCAAGGCCCCTGGGCCAGTGGAAACCACAGCCCACACCGCTGAATCCTTCATAAATGCCTTCTATGGACACCTTCAAGAATGCATGGATCATGCAATCCCAAATAAAACCAAGACCCTTTCCCCCCAAAGGCAGGCGTCCTGTCTGGTGGACCCCAGCCATAAACAAACTTTACAACAGGAGGAGGAAGCTACTACAGGACAGAGCAAAATCCCAAAAAGGGAAGGCATCTCTGATCAGTACTAGCAAAAAACTACGATCACTCATAAAATCATCCAAGGCCAACTCTGAGAGAAAATCGCAAAAGACACCAAAGATTATCACAAGGCCTTCTTTAGTTATGTTGGAAACCTGGGTGGAAACTCCCAGATATGCTCAGAGTTAGTTCGAAATGACAAAAAATACACTGAACCCACAGATATTGCCAATATACTGGCAGACAGGTTCAGTGCAAATTTCTCCCCCCCTCCCCCCAAAAGGAGAAATATCTATCCCAGCTGAATGTAGCCTCCCTGACATCTCAGATGTCCAGGTGAGAGCCACCCTCTCCAAAGCTAAAAACACAGCATCAATGGGACCAGACGGTGTCACGGGTTGCGTGCTACATGAACTCCAAGAGGAACTAAACTCGCACATAAGGCTGCTATTTAATCTTAGCCTTACTACAGGATATGTACCCAAAGAATGGTGTACAGCAATAGTGGTTCCACTCCACAAAGGAGGTGCTTCTACGGACCCTGGAAATTACCGCCCCATAAGCTTGACGAGCCTGGTCTGCAAAGCTATGGAGAGGATCATTATGGAACTCATAAACAAAGACATTGGGGACTTATAGACACTTGATCCTACCCAATTCGGCTTCATTAAGGGCAGATTCTGTCTTTTGAACCTGGTCGACTTATTTGAAACAGTCACTAAGGCCATTGATGAGGGTAAGGCAGTTCACACAGCCTACCTTGACCTTGCAAAAGCCTTCGACACAATACCCCACTCGGGCATCATAGACAAGCTCACCAGCTTAAATGTAAACCCATATGTCATAAGATGGGTTGCAAACTGGCTAAAGGACAGAATCCACAAGGTCAGAATTGCTGGAGCCATGTCAGACTCTAAGCCAGTCACAAGTGGTGTCCCACAGGGCTCGGTCCTGGGACCCCTCTTGTTCGGCATTTATTTCTCAGAAGTACAAGCAAACATAGGAGAATTGTGGCTGACAAAGTTCACAGAGGACTGCAAGCTGGGTGCCATAATCGATACTCCAGCGGACACTAGCATCCTTCAGAAAGGCCTCACAGAAATGGATAACTGGTGCCAGAGCCATGGCCTTAAACTGAACGCCAAAAAATGTATAGTTATACCCTTTGGGAAAAACAAAGTACCCACAAATTACCATATAGGTGGTAATCCATTAATTATGGAAGAAGTAATCAGGGACCTAGGGACCCAAGTTGACAGTGACCTCTCATTTGACACCCACATTGCCAAGGTGGTTAGGAAGACCTTCTATATTGCCCACCTTATCATGAAAGGATTCACATCTAGATCAAGAGAGGTCATTGTGCCCCTGTACTCTTCCCTTATCAGGCCCATGATTGAGTACAATGCCCCATTTGGTATGTACCTTACCCGGCACCTGCAGCAGTTAGAAAGACCCAGGAAGTACCTCACCAAGAGGATTAAGGGTCTCAAACATATGTCATATGCTGCCAGATTGAAGAAACTCCAGCTCTATTCAGTCGCATACCGCCTACTCAGAGGAGATCTATGCCTAACGTACAAGGCCATGTCCAATCCGGAATTAACGGACATGCTCCACCTAAACAAATCGAAATCCACCAGAGCCATGAGAGTGAGAGACTTGAACCTCAACACAGAAATAAATAGGACATGCTGGAGGGACAGATTCATAACCCAGAGGCTCCCTACACTCTGGAACAGAATCCCAGTCCATGTTAGGCAGAGCCCCTCACTGACTCTCTTCAAGAGAAATCTTGATGAGTGGATGGGAGATCGTAGGTTTACCCTGGGGGTCATCTCTGTGTCACTTCTAGACAGAGGCACAGTAAACTAAACCCTAAATGGACACAGTATTATCATTCCAGGGGGTGACGGAAGCCACATACACTCTGGCTAGGCTTATAAATGCCCTAGGGCAGATAGCCTAGTATGAACCTATGAACCTATGAACATAAATATATTTTGCAACAATTTATATATGTTTGTGAATAACCTTTCCTTTTAAAGTGACTAGACCATTTGGTTTTTCAAAACAGTTTTAGTTAGGTTATTTGTTCAATGATTTGGTATACTATATTGTATTGACTTATACTGGTTGAGAAAAGTATTTATGTTAATAAACTAAACATATTAAAAAAAAACTAACTTATCTAAGGTATTGCCTAAACCAGTGTCTGTGAATGGTTAACTTATATCTAAGCACATGTATAGGAAGCGGTCAAGTTCAAACCATAAGAATAAAAGCAAAATGTAGGCAAGACAACCACTAAAATTAGTAACCTCACTACAAAGGAAAAATACAACGCTACTAACTGACCATTAACAATCAATGTGATTTTATTAAAGTCAAACTTTTTTATCTTTTCATTGTAGAACATCATATGATGACTTCATTGGAACATGCTAAGCAGAGCTACATCATATAAATACAAAGTGCGGTGTGCCATACTAGAACTAGTTCAATGAACATTTAAAAACATATATAGTCTTATTAAACATAATGTACATATAAGTGAACACTGAAACACCACAGAAACATGATCAACACATCAAATTGTTAAAATCCAACACTAACAATTCTTACAGGCCATTTCAGGCTAGCAGTTTAAGCCCCCTAATCGTTACATTTTCATTTAATCACAGAAAGACAGTAGGACTGAGTTTTGTTGCCAGTCCAGTTCTACTTTAGATTCATAATAATCACCTCTGTAGGACATTTTGACACTGTTCAATAATGGGAACAAAAATGCTTTACATTCCACTGTGTGCTTGTACAAGGCAGTATCCTTGTCTCTAGTCTTGCTTGCATAAATATGATTATAGATTATTTTATCTAACCTCTTCATAGTCTTACCAACGCAAAAAATAACTAAATCCTGAGCACATAACTAAATCCATCACAAAAGGTCTGTTACCAGTAAAATGCTGATTTACTACAAATGTAACCATGATGTATTCTTCCCAAATTCAAACTATCTTGTGTTTGCTAAGATTTAAATTTTGATAACAGATGTGTTGTGGCACTGGCCATGGATGGAACAGATTGGGCACTTCATGGTTGACTGCTCTGCTCAGGAAAATGGGAAGACGTATCTAGTAGATTTAATATGGAGAGACAGATAATTGTATTAGGGGATCTGTCTCTTTTTGTAACAAAACTTAGAAATAATTCATTCATAGGTTAATAGGTTGTTATTAGGCTAATGACCACTAAGGCCCTGATAAGCCCTGCCATGCACCCCAAACCATTTGGGTCCCAAGTACCATAGGAGTCTATACAGAAGGGTATGTTAGGGAGGTCACTAAAGATATGTAAGGGAAGCTGTAATTAGCAGAATAATTTTCTTATTGATAGCTTTGTCCATAAGGGACATGGGAGCCATACCAAGGGTAAATGTAGGACTTCCCAAGTAATTGTCAAGAGGGTTAGGGCTGAACTCTGTTTTACATGAATGGAGGTGCTTATTCTATAGTGTGGGGATGATTTGGAACACATATCTGTCTGTCCAACTGTCAGAAAAATATGTATTAGTAATATGCTTAGTGCATTTAAGGCTTGAAAAGGGTTAACACATTTATTCTATTTCACACTGCATAAACCTGTACGAATTGCAGCTTTCTAACCTTGTATTGTCATGAAATATGCGCAGCTATAATCTTTGCTTATGCTTTGGAAATTTACAGGGAAGCAGATAATTTCTGCTTGTGTCAGGAAAATAATGAATAGAACAATATCACTTGTATTAATGTTATGAGACTTAGACAAGGAGTTCCGCTTGTGCTGTGAGAAAATACACAGCTGCAGAAGCTATAGATAATTAGAACAAAGACTGCTTGAAAATACAAACTGCAATCAGCATTTGCTTGTGCCTAAGTTAGAGAGGTACCTTGAAATGTAACACATGTATTAGAACTACACAATAGAAGCTTGTAACGGGCTAGGGCCCACCAAGGCCAGGTTGTTTTTCTCAAAATGTTTTTCATAAATCCAGTCATGTCAGCAGAAAATCTGAGTAACATCTGCTGTAAAACAATACTGAAAGTTGTGTTTAATTACGTCAGCCATAGAAGGCCATGTCTTGTAGAATAGTATAAGAATAGCATACTTCCTGTTAGTAGTTAGGCAAAATCCTGTATTTGCATGTTTTTGTCTCCTTGCAGCAAGTTATTAAATGTGCCTTAACTGAACCTTACGTGTATTGGTCTTTGAAGTTTTTTCCTTTGACAGATTGGTCCTTCAGACCAGAAACTCTCACTTCGCCTCGGATCAGACTGGCCAGGTGGCTTGAAACCGTACGGGGAAGAAACCACATCGGTTCTTCTTATTTGAAAAGCCCTCCGACTGATTTGTCATACAAAAGAGGCCAGCCACTTTCTGATCTGTGACTGAAGGACGGGTTTTTCACGAACCAGGTGATCAATCACGAAGGCTCAGGTAAGGTGAATCTGCCTTTTTTTCTGTTTAGATCAGGGACTAGATTTGTATTGTTTTTGTCAGGACTGTATTTTTTACAAGTCAAGGACAGAAAAGATTACTGTCTTGTCATAGATCAGGGAAACAGAGCAGGTAGGCAGTCATTCTGAAGAGACTATAACAAAATCCGTGGTACCACGTTAAAAATAAGGAGTTACGTAACGATTAAAAGGGTAGAACAAAATGGGTAATAATTGCACAAAAAGACCCCAAAATCCGCCGTTAACTGAAGACGCAAAATACATGCAGTCACAGCGTGCTGATAATATTAAATACTACTCAAAATGGATTAATAAGTATGAATTTGACAGTAAATTAGAAAAATCCTTGCTTATCAAACTTCTCAAACAGCTTAAAACCGATTCTAAAGGTCAGGTAAAAAAGCAGCTCCAATTAGGAATTCCTCAGGCACACAGGTGGATTGAGGAAGTAAACCGTAGGGAACAAAAAAGCAATAATTCAAAAGCAATGTTTTTAGATAAGGAGGACAATAACTTAGTAATAGCATCGGACCCTCCGCCTCCCTTACCAGAATATGAAGCAAGTGAACAAGTTAGTCCACTCCGGCGATATCCTGCTGTTACCGTAAAACACTACAAAAGCAAAACCGTATATTAGAGATCCCATCGAGACCAGGTCTCGAACACGGGCAGGTAATTCAAAAGGGGACATTGAATTATATCAAATGGGTAGAAATTCACGATCTATGAGTGAAGAAGAAATATGCCCACTCATAGAAGTGCCTAATCCTCAGGCAGGGCAAGAAGGTCAGGACCCAACTATTCTAGTGTACAGACCCTGGACTCCGGAAGATATCCGGAAAGCCACTGAGGGAATTCCCCATCCAAAAGTTAATTTTAGAAAGTTCTTAGAAGATTTACAAGGAATGAGGCTGAGTTATAATTTAAATGGAGAAGAGGTAGAAAAAGTAGTCAGACAAATTGTGGGACCAGATTGGCACATGATCAGTGGCAACTGGAATCCCCATGACGCTGCGCTCAGGCCCCTCCCACATAGCAGCGCAGAACTAGACAACAGAGTGAAAGGTCTTACAGACCACATCTCTGAGAAATGGAAGCCTAGGGCAGACTGGACTTGCATTAATCAATGCATCCAACAAGAAGGTGAAACTATTGACAGATATTATGCCAGACTGTTAGAATGTTTTAATAACCATTGTGGAATGCAGGTTCCTAAAGATCAGACACAAGATTCCCCATATGAGCAGCAGTTAAAGAATGCATTTTTGAAAGGCAGCATTGCACCCATAAGCAGTTTTATTACAAAGTACATGGTAGATCATCGTACAAGCAGGTTACAGTCATTACTTGAATATGCTAGGCATGCTGAAAGGCATTTTAATAACAAAAAGAAAAAGAAAGCTCAAGTATTTTCTGTAGAAGATGGAGCAGAAGTTTATGTAGTACAGTCCGGGAAAAAGGGCAAGAGAAATGCCCAGGGAAACAAACAATCTGATCAGCGATCAGAGGACTTTGAAGGGAGAAAGAAAAGGGGTGAATGTTTCAAATGCGGTAAAAAGGGACACTTGGCAAGGGATTGCAAGAAAAACAAGAAGGCAACCACAGAAGACAAGGAGGGTGAGGACTGACTATATGATAGTCAAGAATCACTAGAAGGGGATAGCAGAGAAATGACAAATGAGAATGTGATAGAGGGAGTAGAGGATGTGACAGAAGAAATAGAGGAAGTGCTGGAAGTTACGGATAGTGAAGAAAATGAAATATTGGATTTAGCTTTATTGAGCTTAGAGCTCTATTTAGAAGACACAAAACCAGAAGTTACACTCCTGGTAGAAGGGAGGGAAGTCAAATTCTTGTGTGACTCAGGGGCATCACGGACCCTGATACATCCCTCAAAACTGCCAGAGAATTCAGAGTCACCTGATTACATACTAGTGAAAGCAGCTAATGGACAGCTGTATTGGGAGCCCCTCTCCCATAATATTGCAATAACTGATCCTGTTTCAGGATTGACCCAGAAAAGTAAAATTGTTGTTTCTGCAAAATGCCCAGTAAACCTCTTGGGTAGAGACCTTATCCAGCTATTTGGTATAGCAGTAGTTCCGACTATGCAGGGTATGGAAGCACAGCGACAAATTAATACCTTTGCAGTGAAATCGGAGGGTGAAATGTTTTATTGGTACAACCAGGACTTGGTTACGACTGGTCCAGGGGCAGTGACCGAAGAGTTGATGAACGTAGCCATCAGCAAGTTCCCCTCTCTTGACATTGACAAACAACATTTGTTGCACTGTACTCTGTATTATTGTAATACACCAGGACCTGATAAGGAATATGAGCAAGAATTGTTTAGAAATCGTGCAAACAGATTGATATTACATAATCTGTACTTGGACATGAAAGGGAACAGTGTAGCCAGCTGTTCATTGCCCCAGGAGTTCTTTGCATTCTATAAATCTAATCGATTACCACATGTTAGCTTAACTAAGGACAAGAATGTAAAATGGGTAGACCTAGGAGAAAAAGTCACAAGATGGGAAAAGCAGACAGAGTTAGAACTGTCAGAACAAGGAATACAAAGGCAGAAGTTGAATTGGATAACTCAGACCCACCCAGCCATACACTTGCAGTCTAGCAAGAACAGCTGATTAGCACTCCTATTGAAGGAGGAAGAGAATGCCTTACAGAATATACCAGAAACTCTTTGGTCAACAGGAAAATCAGATGTAGGACTCATTCGTACAGCGGGACCAGTTACTATCATGCCAAAGTCAGCATTTAGACCACAGAAAAGACAGTATCCCTTAAGAAAAGATGCAGAGGTAGGAATCAAACCTATTATAGCAGCTATACTTAAGGAAGGGGTGCTGGTGGACTCTCCTGATTCACCATGTGACACACCCCTATTTCCTGTTAAGAAAGCGAATGGAGAATGGCGTATGGTCCAAGACTTACAAGCTGTAAATGACGCAGTAATACCAAGGGCACCTACGGTGCCAAACCCACACATCCTATTGAATGATTTAAAACCTCAACAGAAATATTTTTCTGTGGTAGATATCAGCAATGCGTTCTTTTCGATACCGATACACCCTGACAGCCAATATTGGTTTGCATTCACATTTCAGGGGAAAAGGTATACATATACGCGACTACCACAGGGATATTGTGAAAGTCCGACAATATTCTCATAAGAAATGGCAAGCAACTTGGCGGGATTTACCCCACCAAGAGGTAGTCAGATTTTACTTTATGTTGATGATATCCTGCTGGTGGCCCCCACCCAGCAAGATTGCAAAGAAGATACCATAGCGCTATTACAATTTTTAGCCACTGAAGGACATAAAGTAAACAAAAATAAACTGCAGCTTTGGAAAAAACAAGTTAAATACCTAGGATATGTAATATCCGAAGAGGGCAGGACATTAGATCAGGACAGAAAAGTAGCGATTTTACAAGCACCAAAACCCACTACCAAGAAGGAAATGATGTCCTTCCTGGGTATGACTAATTTTTGCCTTGAGCTGGATTCCAAACTACGCCTTGGAATCTGTACCACTGACTAACTTGATATATAAAAAGCCTATGGCAGCACAGGATTTGTTACAATGGACACCAGAAGCAGAATCTGCTTTCTGCAAACTGAAACAGATAATAGCATCCTCATTAGTTTTGGGCTTACCAAACTATCATAAATGTTTTTTTCTAAACTGTAGATTGTAAGCAAGGTTATATGACATCAGTGTTAACACAGCAGCATGGGGACAAGCAATGCCCTATTACTTATTATTCATCACAACTAGACCCAGTGGCACAGTCTTTATCCCACTGTGTACAAGCAGTAGTTGCAGCTGCAATGGCAGTACAGGCTTCGGCCTCAGTAGTTTTGTTCCACCCTCTCACATTGAGAGTGCCTCATGCAGTCGCAATTATTTTACTGCAAGAGAAGGTAGCATATCTTTCCCCTGCTAGGCATCTTTCCTGTATGACTATATTGTTGAGCCAGCCTCATATGACAATTGAACGATGCATGACTTTGAACCCTTCTACCTTGCTCCCAACCCCTGCAGATGGCACACCGCACAGCTGCCTGCAGGCAATTGAGCAAAAGACACTGTCTAGAAAAAATCTTACGGATGTCCCCTTGGATGATGCCGAGGTGACATACTACGTGGATGGCTCGTGCAAAAGGGGTCCTGCAGGACAGAACCTAGTAGGATATGCAGTAGTTTCTGATACTGAGATTATAGAAGCGAAACCCTTACCACACAATTTACCTGCACAGGCAGCAGAATTGATTGTCTTGACATGGGCATGTACCTTAGCAAAGGGTAAATGTGTGAACATTTTTACTGACAGCCAGTATGCTTTTTCTACTGTACATGTTTTTGCGCAACAGTGGAAAAATCGAGGAATGATAATATCTACTGGCAAACCAATCAATCATGCACAGTTTATTTTAGATCTTTTAGAATCTATTCAGTTACCACAGAAAGTAGCTATTTGTAAATGCACAGCTCATACCGAGCAACAGGATAGGATTTCAAAAGGTAATGCGAGAGCTGATACAGCTGCAAAACAGGCAGCTTCAGAAGTATTTCTTTTGAATGAGGAATTACAACCCTCTGAGATTTTGGACTTAGAAATGTTAAAGACAATGCAGACACTTACTATGCAAGCTGAAAAACAAAGATGGGTAAAACGAGGAGCAATTCTCGAAAAGGGGCTGTACAGCTCTAAAGAAGGGAAACTGATATTTACCATCTAATTTGTTTAGATATGCAGCTTTGTTGAGCCATGGGCAATGCCATGTCTCAACGGGGGGGATGGTACAGCTGGTGAAACAAGTGTTCACGACATATGGGTTCTTAAACTACTCTAAAAAATGTTGTTTAATGTGCCACGTTTGTAACAAACATCATGCACAAGGGGTGTTAAAGCCCAAGCAAGGGAGTTTCCCTACACCACTGTATCCGTTTCATACTATCTGTATGGATTTCATAGAACTGAACAAATGTGAAAATAAGAAGTATTGTCTTGTCATTGTAGATATGTTTTCCAGATGGGTGGAAGCCTTTCCGACTAAAAATCCAGATGCGGCTACCATAGCAAAAATTCTTGTTAAAGAACTCATCCCTAGATTCGGCATTCCGGAAAGGATCTACAGTGACAACGGTACACACTTTGTGAACCAAACCATGCAACAGTTAAGTAAACATTTTGGTATTTCTTTAAAAAATCATTGTGCATATCATTCGCAATCTGCAGGGTTAGTAGAGAGGCATAATGGGATTTTAAAGAGTAAGCTAAGGAAGTTAATAGAAGAAACACAGAGAAATTGGGTGTACTGTCTGCCCCTGGCACTGTTGAGCATGAGAACTGTTCCAAATGCAAAAGGATTGACTCCTTTTGAAAAACTATTTGGAAGGACTTATTATATACCTCAGTGGAAACCTCTCATGCCCGCAGACCAGGAAGCCGACTGCACACTAGCAGAGTATATGAGAAGTTTGTTGAATTCTAAACATCTGTTGCAGTCAAATTCTGTTTCAGATAAAGAACAAACCAGACCATCAGAAGTGGCAGTGGTTCCAGGTAGCTGGATCTGGGTGAAGACAATAAAGAAGAAGAAGAATTCGACGTCACCAAAGTGGGAAGGTCCATATCAAGTGCTTCTGTCAACACCCACTGCAGTCAAGATCGCAAAGCGTGCCTCGTGGATCCACCTGATGCACTGCAAACTAATTAAGAACTTTGAACTGGACAAAAATCTTGCCACATGTCAAGAGCAAAAATGATAGAATCCAGAAAAAACAGGAATGCAGAACAACCATTTCCTCAGAAGTATTGCATAATCATCCTGTTAACTGTACTAGTGACAATAATCTTTTTGTTGTGGCCATTCCTTTTTCCAGCCACACAAACTGAACTGAATAAAAGTGAAGCGTTACTCATAGACTGGCCTCCAAACTTCAGCACTTACCAGGCAATTAAATATGTGTATGCTGAGACATTCAATGTTTCAAATTGCTGGATTTGCACAGCTTTGCCGACAGCATACAGGGGGTTATTAATGACTACAGTCCCCGTAGGGGTCAATGAGACCTGGGAAAACTTGATTTATGATACCTCAACCATTACATCACAAGATAAAATAGCATTACACTTGTCTGTTCCACAAAAGGGAACTGTGTGTTTTTATAAAAATGATACTGTTCAGGTGGGTTGGAGCAATTGCAATGTGACTGTTCCTTATAAATGTTACACTAAAGCTAACAATGCAGGTTCTTATTGTAATACAAACTGATTAATTTCTTGAACTGATGCACAAAACAATTAATGAAGTAAAACATAATTCTGTTCTTTATAAACAACTGTCTATAATTGATAGAAAAATGTTTCATGCAGGGCAAGTGTATCTTCATAGCAAAGTTACTACTAAAGTAGAGGACTGTTATTTTGTATGTGGCAGAAAGGCATACAAGTGGTTACCTAAAAATTGGTCCGGCAGTTGTTTTTTGGGTTACCAGGTTCCGGCCATACGACACACTGCAGTTTTGCCTCGAGGAAAAATTTGGAATGTCCAAGACGTCATCAAGAAACCTATGAATCCAGTGGGGCAAATCGATGCGCGTTGGAAAAACCATCATTCTATAGGCAATGGACTGACACACATGGACTTGAGTGATAGTGTTATATCGTGGGCAGGCATATTACCAGCATATGGAGCAGTGAAATCGATCTGGGAGCTGAGAAAACTGTCAAAACTTCTCAAAGTAATGAGCAATGCAACTTTTTCTACTCTTGAATTAGTGACTGATGAATTGAATGCCATGAGAACTGTAGTGCTTCAAAACCGCATGGCTCTCAACTTCACCCTAGCGGTGAGAGGTGGTACTTGCGCTTTAATCCAGGAAGAGTGCTGTTCGTATATTCCTGACCATTGGCCATTTTGGGTCAATTCCAAACTCCTTGATCTCCCTTCTCTTAAACCCCGATTGCCTCGTGGTTTTTGGCGTCTTTTCAGACTTGTTGGCTGTTGGTGAAGCACCCACCAAGAGGAGAAAACGCTGAGAGAAGAAAGGAGCCACTTTTGAGATTTTAAGTATTTTGCTTCAGATTATTTGTTAAGTTTTTCTGCATTGATGCCTACTTTTGAGCATTTTCTGGCTTGTTAAACTTGATTTCTGTGTTGGTAACTGTATTTAGAACACAACCTAGAGCTGATTACTGAATTTCCTGCGTGCACTTATTTTTAAAATCGTTTTTTTCTTAAAACTTGCATTTTATCTGTCTCTGGCCTAGCACTCAAGTGTGGGGTCATTTACTGCACTGTTCTAACTTGTTGATACTTGTGAACCTCTGCTTTCCTTAAAAAAAAAAAAAAAAAAATCTTGCTTTTTTCCCACTTTTCTGAGATTTAAAAAAGTTCAGTTACAGATTTGCTGTTCTGAACTGTTTGTAAGTTTCTTGGAGGCTATTGTTTGCTTGGGCTAAAGGGAAGTTTCTGTGTTCATCAGTGGCAGTGATAAACATTGAGCAGCCTGCCTGCCCTGTGGGAGTGGTTACTGCCTTATAACTGTAGTTTTATTGGCCATTTTGGGTCAATTCCAAACTCCTTGTCTCCCTTTCTTAAAACCCGATTGCCTCATGGTTTTGGTGTCTTTTCGAATTTGTTGGCTGTTGGTGAAGAACTCACCAAGAGGAAAAAATGCTGAGAGAAGAAAGGAGCCACTTTTGAGATTTTAAGTATTTTGCTTCAGATTATTTGTTAAGTTTTTCTGCATTGCCGCCTACGTTTGAGCATTTTCTGGCTTGTTAAACTCGATTTCTGTGTTGGTAACTGTATTTAGAACACAACCTAGAGCTGATTACTGAATTTCCTGCGTGCACTTATTTTTAAAATCGTTTTTTTCTTAAAACTTGCATTTTATCTGTCTCTGGCCTAGCACTCAAGTGTGGGGTCATTTACTGCACTGTTCTAACTTGTTGATACTTGTGAACCTCTGCTTTCCTTAAAAAACAAAAAATCTTGCTTTTTCTCACTTTTCTGAGATTTAAAAAAGTTCAGTTACAGATTTGCTGTTCTGAACTGTTTGTAAGTTTCTTGGAGGCCATTGTTTGCTTGGGCTAAAGGGAAGTCTCTGTGTTCATCAGTGGCAGTGATAAACATTGAGCAGCCTGCCTGCCCCTGTGGGAGTGGTTACTGCCTTGAAACTGTAGTTTTATTGGCCATTTTGGGTCAATTCCAAACTCCTTGATCTTCCTCTCTTAAAACCCTCTTTTGCGCGGTTTTGCGCGTTTTTGCGCATAGCGCATCATCGGGCAGCGCCGCCTAATTGGGTTTAAACTATTCCTGGCTCCACAAAGTCTGCTCTTCACTTTTTCCCTTAGAACTGCTCTATCTCTCAAATTAAACACCATATTCTCATTCTAAGGCCCATCACTGGTCCAAATAAGTAATCTTACAAGTTAGCACTAATAAACCATAAGCACTACTTATTCTTATACTCTCTACGATTACCTTGTCCCCTATTGGTCCATTTTAATTCAGTTCCCTATATTACACTAGCATGTCCAAAGGTCAGTCAATGGTTTCCTCTCCAGTCCAGCTGGTGAATCTGGGAATTTTGAGGCAATGTCTCATGTACACGGACAACCCTCTCCTCCTCCAAACAGGTTCAAATATATGTGAGAGATGCAACCATATAGCCAAACTGGAGGCTGAGCTCTCTCATCTCAAAACTGGTGTAACTAGTCAGGAGGAGAAGGTAACCTCACACAACACAATTCCAGTATCACATAGTCCCACCACAACAGCGAACCAAACACATAAAAACACAAAAACATACTCGGAGGCTCTAAATAAAAATCTACCTAAGCAAAAGGGACCTCCAAAGCAGACATCCAAGCAAACGCTACCCCAAAACAAAACACGTACAACACATAACACACAAAGTCAGTGTGCCAAGCAGTCACAGCCCTTAAGGCTGAATAACACACCTGATACTCTTGTCATAGGTGACTCTGTTGTCAGACACACTGACTTCCCGCTCAGCAGGCTGAATAAAGAGAAGGTCACAGTGAGCTGCCTGTCGGGCGCTAGGATCCGCCACATAACACAAGCACTCAGGTCACTCCAAAGCAAATACAAATATGACTCAGTCATTGTACATGCTGGCGTGAATGACCTGAGACGTACCTCCCTCGACTACATGAAAAGAGACATAGTGGAGCTCTCTGATCATGTAGCCCAGGCCGGTATGACCCTGACCTTGAGCAGCATCTTACCCTCACCTAGAATGATGCCACAGTATAAAGACAAAATGATCGATTTTAACAATTGGCTAAAATTTTGGTGTCATTCAATGGGGATCCAGTGTCTGTCAGCCTGGGATGACATGCTCGATAAGCCATGTTGCTTCGCTAGGGACAGCTTGCACCTGTCACCCCTGGGCTTTCGGATATTTGCAAAGGCTCTTACCACCCCCATAGTGCCTTTTTTAGGCAAGGCTCAAAAGTCAAAACCACCTCCATAGACAGCACAAGGAACAAGACACTAAGGGTAATGCTGCTAAATGCCAGTAGTCTTAACCTCAAGATGCACACACTTAAAGCTCTCCTCAGTATGGAGAACATCGATATCTGTGCAGTGACAGAAACCTGGTTCAAGGCTCCAGAGAGCACCCCAGCACTACCAGGTTATACCTCATATCATGCTTTTCGGCCCCAAAACCTGGACCGAACCACAAAAGGAAGGGGAGTATCCATATTTAGCAAGGATATCCACACCTCCAGGTTAGTGGCATTGCACGAAGTATCGGAGGCCATCCATGTGCAACTGACAGTGGGCAAGACTGCTTTTCAGTTTATAGCATCCTACAGACCACCCTCTCAAAGTCAGGAATCCCACTCGGCTTTCCTGAAAACATTGGAGAACATGAAGATTTCTCTGAACACCATTATATTGGGCGACTTCAACTACCCAAACATAGACTGGGAGCATTACTCAAGCTCCAGCACCTTAGCCCAAAGGTTCCTGGAATTTATAAACTCAAATGCTATGGAACAACTAGTCACCACTCCCACAAGAGGGGAAAACATACTAGACCTGATCATTACCAACATGGGGACTCTATGCTCCATACCAGAAGTATATCCCTCATTGGTAAGATCAGACCATAAATTAATTTCACTGGATATCCACATCCCGACTCCACCACCAGCCCAGAAAACCACAGTGAAAAACTTCTCAAAAGCGAACTTCACACTTCTCAAAACCGAAGTGGAATCCTTCAACGGCCCCAGGGCCAGTAGAAACTACGGCCCAAACTGCAGAATCCTATATAAACACATTCTACGGACATCTCCAGGAATGCATGGATCATGCTATCCCAAACAAAATCAAGACCCAATCATCCAAAGGCAGGCGTCCAGTCTGGTGGACCCCACCCATAAATAAACTGTACAACAGAAGGAGGAAGCTACTACATGATAGAGCAAAATCCCTAAAAGAGAAGGCATCTCTGATCAGTACTAGCAAAAAATTACTATCCCTCATAAAATCCTCCAAGGCCAGCTTTGTGAGAAAACTTGCACAGGACACTAAAGACAATCATAAGGCTTTTTTCAGTTATGTTAGGAACCTGGGATGCAACTCCCAGACTTGTTCTGAGTTGATTCTAAACGACAAAAAATACACTGAACCCACAGACATTGCCAATATCCTGGCAGACAGGTTTAGTGCAAACTTCTCCACCCCCTCCCCCCACAAAAGAGCAAGTATCTATCTCGGCAGAGTGCAGCCTCCCAAACATCTCTGATGCTCAGGTGAAGGCCACCCTCTCCAAAGCAAAAAACACTGCTTCCATGGGACCAGATGGCGTCCCGGGTTGTGTCCTACATGAACTCCAAGAAGAACTAATCCCTCAAGTAAAACTGCTGCACAATCTCAGCCTCACTACAGGATATGTGCCCAAAGAATGGCGTACAGCAACAGTGGTCCCACTCCACAAAGGTGGCGCCTCTACAGACCCTGGAAACTATCGCCCCCATAAGCCTGACTAGCCTAGTCTGCAAGGCTATGGAGAGGATCATCATGGAACTCATAAACAAAGACATTGGGGACCTACAGACACTAGATCCTACCCAATTTGGCTTCATCAAGGGCAGATCCTGCCTTTTGAACCTGGTCGACTTCTTCAAAACAGTCACCAAGGCCATAGATGAAGGGAAGGTAGTCCACACAGCCTATCTGGACCTCTCAAAAGCATTTGACACAGTACCCCACTCCGGCATCATAGATAAGCTATCCAGCCTAAATATAAAGCCCTATGTCACAAGATGGGTCGCAAACTGGCTCAAAGATAGAACCCACAGAGTCAGAGTTGCGGGAGCCATGTCAGACTCGAAACCGGTCACAAGTGGCATCCCACAAGGTTCTGTGCTGATACCTCTCTTGTTCGGTATTTACTTTTCTGAGGTACAGGCCAACGTGGGAGGACTATGGCTCACCAAGTTCGCAGATGATTGCAAACTGGGCGCCATAATCGACTCTCCAGCTGACACAAACATCCTTCAAAAAGGTCTCGCAGAGACGGATAACTGGTGCCAGAGCCATGGTCTAAAGCTAAATACCAAAAAGTGTATAGTCATACCCTTTGGCAAAAACAATGTGCCCACAAATTACCACATAGGTGGTAACCCATTAAGTACAGAGAAAGTAATTAGGGATCTGGGGACCCAAGTTGATAGCAATCTCTCCTTTGACAACCACATTGCCAAAGTGGTTATAAAGACCTTCTACATAACCCACCTCATCATGAAAGGATTCACATCTAGATCAAGAGAGGTAATCGTGCCTCTTTATTCATCCCTCATCAGGCCCATCATAGAATACAATGCCCCCTTTGGGATGTACCTTACCTGACACCTGCAGCAATTAGAAAGACCCCAAAAGTACTTCACCAGGAGGATCAAGGGACTCAAACAGATGCCATATGCTGCTCGGTTAAAAAAACTCCAGCTCTACTCAGTTGCATACCGCCTACTTCGAGGCGATCTATGCCTGACATATAAAGCTATGTCCAACCCAGAATTAATGGACATGCTCCACCTCAGTAAATCTAAATCCCTTAGAGCCATGCGCTCGAGGGACTTGAACCTCAGTACAGAAATAAATAGAACATGCTGGAGGGACAGATTCATAACCCAGAGGCTCCCTTCGCTCTGGAATAGAATTCCAATTCATGTTAGGCAGAGCACTTCACTGACTCTCTTCAAGAAGAATCTTGATGAGTGGATGGAGGATCGTAGGTTTGTCCTGGGGATTACTTCCGTGTCACTATTAGACAGAGGCACAGTAAACTAAACTTTAAAAAGGGCACAGTATACTCAAATCAAGGGGTGGCGTAAGCCAAACACAATCGGGCTAGGCTTATAAATGCCGCAGGGCAGATAGCCTAGTATGAACCTATGAACCTATGAACATGAGATAGACAATCACCTTGAGGTAATTCAGCAAGTGTCGGCCATGACCAAACCAGGACCAAACCCACTGATGGACTTTTTCCAGAAATGGTTTGGGGGGTGGGGTACTATCCTAATGAACATCCTGATTGCCATTTGTGTAGGAATGATCTTACTGGGAGTATGTGTTTGCTGTGGCATCCCCTGCATGAAAAAGACTGATTAAAGACTTTATAGACATGTCAGTTTCTGAAACCTTATATCAAAGTACTGAGTTTGAAGAACTGTTAAAAGATTGAAAATGCTTTCATAAGTTTAAACTGAATGACTCTCTTAACTGCAAATCCTAAGTGGGAAGAGGTTAAGGGAAGAAAAAAACTGTTTATGCTTATTTTGAAAGTAGAATAAAAGTATTAAAAGGGGGGAAATGTCAGAAAAATATGTATTAGTAATATGCTTAGTGCATTTAAGGCTTGAAAAGGGTTAACACATTTATTCTATTTCACACTGCATAAACCTGTACGAATTGCAGAAGCTTTCTAACCTTGTATTGTCATGAAATGTGCGCAGCTATAATCTTTGCTTATGCTTTGGAAATTTACAGGGAGGCAGATAATTTCTGCTTGTGTCAGGAAAATAATGAATAGAACAATATCACTTGTATTAATGTTATGAGACTTAGACAAGGAGTTCCGCTTGTGCTGTGAGAAAATACACAGCTGCAGAAGCTAGAGATAATTAGAACAAAAACTGCTTGAAAATATGAACTGCAATCAGCATTTGCTTGTGCCTAAGTTAGAGAAGTATCTTGAAATGTAACACATGTATTAGAACTACACAATAGATGCTTGTAACGGGCTAGGGCCCACCAAGGCCAGGTTGTTTTTCTCAAAATGTTTTTCATAAATCCAGTCATGTCAGCAGAAAATCTGAGTAACATCTGCTGTAAAACAATACTGAAAGTTGTATTTAATTACGTCAGCCATAGAAGGCTATGTCTTGTAGAAAAGTATAAGAATAGCATACTTCCTGTTAGTAGTTAGGCAAAATCCTGTATTTGCATATTTTTGTCTCCTTGCAGCAAGTTATTAAATGTGCCTTAACTGAACCTTACGTGTATTGGTCTTTGAAGTTTTTTCCTTTGACACCAACACATTCTGTTTATGTCACAAGTGAAGTTAAGATCCCTGGATCAAGTGTTTCTGGTACTGTTTGGTTTACAACAGATCCATATGAACGATGTCTAGGAAAGCCCTGCAAGCCAGGCAAAGATCCCCTCTCAGCAGTCTGTAGGAGACTGAATACAGAGACAGAGCCTTTAGGAGATCACTGTAGGACAAGGTATTCATGCCATGAATTCTTTTAATGAGAACCCTTTGTGGGCATTCCAGCTGTTACAAGTGTTTGATTAGATACATGCCAAACAGTCATTTTATTCAATGATAGGTCTGATAAGGGCAGAGTAAAGTGGTAATATACTTTCCTTGGACCTGGATGCCATACCCTTACCTATAAGTTGAGTGACAAAGAATGATTTTCTTACTCTCTTAGCTACATGTTGGTCAAAGCCTAGATTGCTGTCTGCATATCTTACCAGATTCGTCACTACTGGGTTGACCTTTAGGGATGTTTTATCAATGGAGAAATTAACTTTGGTTGACAGTTTCCCAATGCATTTTTTACCATTGAGTTTTAGGCCATGACTTTGGCACCAGTCATTTCTCTGTGTTAAACCTTCTTGAAAGATGTTGGTGTCTTGGGAGGAAATCTTTAATAGCTCCCAATTTACAGTCATTTGTTGACCTGGTGAGCCAGGGGTGTTGAACATTAGCAATGACATCCTAGAAGTAGATGCCAAACAGGAGTGGGCTCAGCACAGACCCCTGGGGTACTCAGTTGTTGACTGGTCTCTTGGTCGAGGTTGTCTCACTGATCCTGACTTCTTGGGTCCTGTCTGTGGGCCAGCTGGCAATCTAGCAAGTTATGTAGGAATTTATGCCTAGCTCAGAGAACTTGTCAACAATGCCTGAGTGGGGTACTGTACCAAATGTCTTAGCTAGGTCAAGATACCCAGTATGCACTGTTTAACCTCATCCATTGCATTGAGACCCTCTCAAAGAAGTCTACTAGGTTAAGTATGCATGATTTTCCTTTAACAAAGCCAACTTGGGATGGTTCCAGTGTCTGTAGGACAGCAATATCCTCGTTTATCATCTCCATGATAATTCATTCCATGGCTTTGCATTTAGGCTTATTAGATTGATGATCTGTACATCTCTGGGTTATTTAATGGACCATCTTTGTGGAGAGAAATGACTGTTGTGGTCCTCCATTCACTTGGAACATAGCCAGTTTCAAAGCTGTAGTTGAAGAGTGCCTCAAGTTGTCGTGTTTTAGACTATTCAGGAAGCAACTTGGGATATCAGGACCCATAGAGTTGGTATTCTTTCCTTTAGGGAGCGCTGCCAGCATGTAGTCCCTGATGAAAGCTGGGAAAAGCATGTTGAAGGGGATTTTACCTGGTGAAGCTGGGATGATTGGGTGCTGAAGTTTGAACTGAATTTATCAGCCAGTAGATTTTTCTATGTCACCCTGATTGGTGAAGGTTGTACTGTTCACACCAAAGCAGTACACTGCTGTGTGCTATCTTTAAGGTTCCAGACATAGCTGAAGAAGACCTTGTTCATAGGTTCATAGGTTGGTACTAGGCTATCAGCCCTAGGGCCTATACAAGCCTAGCCATAACAATTCCCTGGCTATTTATTCCCACACTATTTACTTCCCTGGACCACTGTCTAGCAGTGCGACTGACGTGATCCCCGGGGTGAATTTCCTTTCTCCCATCCAATCGTCAAGGTTCCTTTTGAAGAGGACCAAAGAGGCACTCTGTTTGACATGTATGGGCAATCTATTCCAGAGTCTGGGGAGTGTCTGGGTCAGGAACCTATCCCTCCAGCAAGTTTTGTTTATTGTGATGACAAGGTTTAGATCCCTGGAGCGTGTGGCTCTGAGGGATTGGGATTTCTTTAAGTGTACCATGTCCAACAGCTCTGGGTTTGACATGGCCTTGTATGTTAAGCAAAGATCGCCTCTGAGTAGACGATATGCGACAGAGTATAGCTGGAGTTTTTTAAGGCAGTCAGCATAGGGCATCTGCTTTAGGCCTGTGATTCTTTTAGTGAGGTATTTCTGTAGCCTTTCCAGTTGTTGCAGATGTTTTGAGAGGTACATACCAAATGGGGCATTGTATTCTATAATGGGTCTAATGAGGGATGAGTACAGTGGGACAATGACCTCCTTTTTTCTGGATGAAAAATCCTTAGTGATGAGGTGTGCCACATAGAAGGATGTCCTGACTGGGTGGCGATGTGGTTATCGAAGGTGAGACCACTGTCCACCTGTGTCCCTAAGTCTCTTATCAAACTTTCTGTGTTTAGTGTACTGCCACCTATATGGTAATTCACGGATACATGTTTTTTCCCAAAGGGGATAACTATACATTTCTTGGCATTGAACTTGAGTCCATGGCTCTGGCACCAAGAATCTGTTTCTGTAAGGCCCTTTTGTAGAGTATCCACATAATTTGGGGATTCAATAATGGCTCCCAGTTTGCAGTCATCTGCAAACTTTGTTATCCAGAGTCCCTTAGTGTTGGCCTGTACTTCAGAGAAGTAGATGCCAAACAAGAGCGGTTCCAGGCTATTCTAACTTTGTAGTTGGCCTTTTTTCGAGTTAAATAGACCTCTTAGTTTCTTGTTTAGTTGTATTAACAGCACATTTGTCATTAAGGGAGTTGATCTTCCTGATTTTCCCTATGAATTTTTTTATTTTATTATATATCTTGTTCAGGTAAGAATTCCACCATGGTGGCTTGTTTTTAATGTTTGTTTTGGGTTTACTTCTGGTAGGAACAGTAGGGTCTATGCAGCCATTTAAATGCTTGTATTGGGACTCTGTAAATAATTCTGCATAGTTAGCTGGGGTTTAGGGGAGCCTTGAAACTGATAAACTGTCACTTAATAGGATGCAGTTTGCCATAGAATAGCTCCTGTTACTGATTTAGCTAGGTTTTCCTGGTTGATTTTTACTTCATTGGTGGGGATAACTTTCTCCCATGTTGATGAGTGCCAAATCCAGTGCATTTGATCCTCTGGTTGGAGTGTGCACTTCTGTTCCAGGGTATTTGTGTTAATAAAGTCCAAGAAACAATGTGCCTGTGAGTTTGAGAAGTGTACGTTTCCCAATCTACAGAAGAATAGTTAAATTCACCCATCAATAGGGTGTTTGGTGGGATGGTGAGTTACTCTAGTAGGTTTAGATAAGAGTCTTGAGTCTCTAAGGGCATAGATGGTGACCTGTAGCTAGCTATGATATAGTGAGGGACCTTTTCTATGGTGATCTGCACATGGATGAGCTCCATGGTATCATCCTGTTTAACCAACTTGGTGGTATATTTGTTGCTAATATAGCTCAAGACCCCTCCACCTTTGGCCCCAGTCTGTGCTGTTGTTGGTCTACATGTGTGGAAGGCTATGTAACCTTGTATTGTCAAAGTACTTTCTACAGTTTTAAAACAAGTCTTGATTATGGCACAGATGTCTACATTCTCAAGGGTGAGGAGGGCTTGAAGGGTGTGGAGTTTTCTGTTTAGGCTTCTAACACTGAGCAGTAACACATTAAAGTTGCTTGGAGACTTTTTCACTGTGTTGGTATTTTTTTTGTCTTTTCCTAAAAAACACTCTAATGGGATATTGTTAGCAAATATCCGAAAATGTAAGGGCATCATGCTGACAGATATTGGATCTCCCTGCAATGACACCAGAAGCTAAGCCAATTATTAAAATCAATCATTTTATGTTCATATTGTGGCATCATCCTTGTTGAAGGTAGAATGCTGCTCAGTGCAAGGCTCACACCTATCTGTGACATATATTCTAAGAGATCCATCATGTAGCTTTTCATATAGTCCAGTGAGGTACATCTCAGGTCATTTACACCCACATGTTCCTGGTGCCAGATAATCAAATACTTGTCTAACTGGTTAGTGGGACGCCTGTGTGCTGCACAATGGAGACCCCAATGACAAGAGTATTAGGTAAAGTATATGCTTGCCTAATGGGCTTTGCTGTTGGAGGACCATTGGATGTAGGCTTATGTGAGATGTTTGGTATTGCTTTTGTTGTGTGTTTTAATGATTGCTGAGGAGCAGTGTTGCCATTAGGTGGCTTTGTAGGTCTTTGAGATTTAGGAAGGCTCGTTTCAAGCACCTTAGCAGACAATGTGTGTGTGTGTGTGTGTGTGTGTGTGTGTGTGTGTGTGTGTGTGTGTGTGTGTGTGTGTGTGTGTGTGTGTGTGTGTGTGTGTGTGTGCGTGTGTGTGTGTTTGTTTGTGTGCGTGTGTGTGTGTGGTGAGCCGTGTGTATGATGGATGTAGTGCGGGTATTTCTGGCGACCTTGTTTGTATGAAAGGTTTTTGCCTCCAAGGAAGTTGTGTATTAACATCTCTCACATACAGTGTTATTTTTTAATGATTAACTGTTTGTCTGAGAACATGAGACAATTGCTACATTGCCTTAAGATGGCCAAATCTGCCAAGCTGGCTACAGAGTCATTTGGAAATTACATATTCATGTTGTCTGGTCTTGTAGTAGGTTGGGCTGTTTAGGATTAAGGATTGCATTTTAACAGGAATCTTATAGGGTAGTTTCTGGGGTTAATATATGTTATATAGTACTAGGATGTAGTAGTGCTATTCAATGGGGAAACTAGTTTCTGGGGTTAAGGGCAATATGTTGTTTAGTGCTATGGTATGGTGGTGTTATAGAGCCAGTTGTAAGTTTCTTTCCACACAATGTCACATTGTTTAACAGGTTTCGCATCTAATCCTAACTTTATATGTAAATTTTACTGTCTAGGCATTTGCTACTATATGGGGCACTGTTAATCACCACTGCTTGGTGGGCAGCTCCATGCAAACTTGCCTGAGTTATAGCATAGAAATAAAGTTTGAAATCTGACTCCTACACCCTCTAGCCAATAAATAACCATACTTTGATCTGTCTGGAGTGATTTCCAACTCAGGGAGACCAGTTAAATACCTTCTGCCACAGGATGGATGATCCTGGAGTTTCTTAATGTAAAAGTACAGGAAAACAGCTCTCAAGTGCAGATTAAACAACAAACAACTACCAAATAACTAAGTCCTTGAATAATTTGCCCATCTGAAAGGTGATTTGGAGGCACACAGAACTAGATATGCCAACAAACAAAGAAATGACTTTTACCCACAAACACACATGTGGGCATTGCCCTAATGTATAAAAACATCAGTGCATTCCCCATCGCTATACAAATGAGACAGAATGGGAGTGTTCATTTTCATAGGCATTTTTCTCTGGTTTGCAGTTGCTGTAATCTAAATAACATCATCAAAGACCACATCACAGCTATATAGAGTGTACCAAATGCATTGAAAATGATTTTGCATAATAATTGCCTTAGGTCTCCACTAAAACTAGGCCATTGGTCTTGGTGGACCAACTCAATCAACAAATACTAAATAAAATACACATTTCTTAGTATGCTGTAAAGTATGGTAATTCTGGGATATGTTTCTTTCACTAACGTATTTCCTTTTAACAAAGACTGCTGCCTCTTGTGGATATTTTATGAACTGCCAAATGATGACAGCCATTTTCTTTATAGTATCATTTAGCATAATTGTTAACATCTGTTGGTATTTTTACAACTCTGCAACAATATGCTAATGTAGCCCTGAGCCATTCAGCCTTTTTCTAAATCTCAACAGCTTTCTGAATCTGGCCTTTTACATACCAATAAATCCTTGCTCCTATAGGGAATACTGAAGCTGAGTAAGAAAAACAATACTATGACATACATCATGACTTCATGATGACTGAATGACACCTTCAGAAATAGTAAACATAATTTCGTAAAATGTTAGAATAATAACAGAACTGGCAATCAGGTCTATATCACATCTGTGAAAACCCCTTTCAGCGAATAGCTCTTCTCCAAGTGATAACCAGCTAAATCGAACTCCCACAAATGGCGATTTCAGCAAATTTTTTTCATCGGGAATTTGCCCTTTTCCCCACTGTAATGTGATCTCAGAGTTGGTATATTTAGTTAGGCGGGTGTGGATGGCACAGCCCCTCACATTGTGGTGTGGGGGGCAAAGCCCCCCCACTTTGAAGGGTTTTAAATTTTGTGTGGTTTTAGGTTGGCTAAGCACTTCTTTTACCTAGGAAAAAATTTGATGGAATGGCCGTTTGAAGGAGTTAGATTTAGCTGGTCATCGTTCAGTGAACAGTCGTTCGCTGAAAGGGATTTTTGTGGATGTACTATAGACCCCTGGCAAACAGTGGCTTTCTTTTGACTGGCAGAAGAGACCAGAGGGTTAAAGCTAAGTGCTACTGATGATATCTGTTCTGCAATTATATCTCCTATACTGACCCAACAGATATTGCCAACATGCTGGCTGACAGATTCAGTGCCAACTTTACCCCTCTCTCCCCAGCTAAAGAACCAATCACAATACTGGAAGAATGCCAGGCACCTAGCATTACTGCAGCACAGGTTAAAGCTGCATTGTCCAAGGCCAAGAATACAGCTTCCATGGGACCTGACAATATCCCTGGGGCTGGTTGTGTTCTACATGAACTACAAAGTGAACTGGCATCACACCTGTGTGGCTTGTTCAATCACAACCTCATCTCAGGCTTTGTCCCTACAGAATGGTTCACTGCTACAGTCATCCCTCTCCATAAAGAGGGAGCAACTACAGACCCTGGGAATTATCGTCCCATTAGCCTGACGAGTCTGATATGTAAGGCTATGGAGCACATCATCATGGACCTAATTAACAAGGATATAGGGAATCTCCAATCTCTGGATCCTATGCAATTTGGTTTTTTGAAGGGTAGATCATGACTGCTCAACCTGGTTGACTTCTTTGAGTCAGTCACAAGAGCTGTGGATGAGGGCAAGGCAGTTCATACAGCCTACCTCGATCTGGCCAAGGTCTTTGATACCATTCCCCACTCAGGAATTATTGCTAGACTCATCAAACTAGGCATCAGCCCCTATATCACTAGGTGGGTTGCAAATTGGCTCACAGAAAGAAATTACAGTGTGAAAGTAGCAGACTCCAAGTCAGTCTGCCGACCAGTCATGAGTGGAGTCCCACAGGGATCGGTCCTGGGTCCTCTCCTGTTAGGAATTGACTTCTCAGAAGTCCAGGCCAACACGGTGGGACTCTGGCTGACCAAGTTCACTGACGATTGCAAGCTGGGAGCCATTATTAACTCCCCAATGATGTAGAAATCCTACAGAAAGTCCTCACTGAGACCAGCAACTGGTGTCAAAACCATGGCCTTAAGCTTAATGCCAAAAAATATGTCATCATTCCTTTTTGGAAAAAAAATCAGTTCCCACTAATTACCACCTTGATGGTAGCCCACTCAACATTGAAGGTGTTATAAGAAATCTGGGGACACAGGTTGACAGCAACCTCTCCTTCGACCACCACATTGCCACTGTGGTCAGAAAGTCCTTCTATGTGGCACATCTCATTACCAAGGGTTTTGCATCCAGGAAGAAAGAGGTCATCATCTCTCTCTACTCTTCCCTCATTAGACCAATCATCGAGTACAATGCCCCATTTGGCATGTACCTCACTAAACACCTGCAACAGCTGGAAAGGCCACAAAAGTACCTCACTAAGAGGATCCTAGGCCTTAAATACATGCCCTACATGGACAGACTAAAAAAACTTCAGCTTTTCTCTGTCTCATATCGTCTATTAAGAGGCGATCTCTGCTTGACTTACAAGGTCATGTTTGACCCAGCCCTGTTAGAAATGTTACACCCAAAGAAATCCCAATCCCTCTGCACCACATGCTCCAGGGACCTCAACCTCATTGCCACAATCAACAGAACATGCTGGAGGGACAGGTTCATAACCCAGAGACTTCCCATGCTCTGGAATAGATGTCCCATACATGTCAAGCAGAGCACCTCAATGGCCCATTCCAAATGAACTCTTGTTGAGTGGATGGGAAATAGAAAGTTCACCCCGGGGATCACTCCAGTGGCTCTACTTGACAGAGGCACTGGGAACTAATGGCAGCATGATGCCATGGCACTTCTATGGGCTAGGCTTGAAAAGGCTCCAGGGCCGTTGACCAAGTAAACACCTTTGAACCTATGAACCTATGATTGTCTCATTCTCCACTTCCACATTGTGTGATTTTAGCCAAGCCCTTTAGTTTGGCTTAGGCATTGTTTTCAAGCCAACCCTGAGAAAATGCACTTATGCCAAGCTAACAAATAAAATGACAAAATTAGTGGCATATATAACAACACTGTCAAACTAAATGTTGTCTCTCTCTACCAAGAAGTAGTACAAAGGTATCATTGACAAACAGTACAGCAGTTCTTTATGATGCATCAAAAACATGAATTAAACAATCAGAATGTTTTACATAAACCAGTAGTTTGTTTTTGTTGTGTTTTAATCATCAGAAAATTCCATATGAGCCATTTTCAAAATCAGTGCACTTTATCTTTAAGAAGCTGTAACATACTGTGCCCATATGACCTTTTTTTATCTCCAACAACATGTACACACACACACACACACACACACACACACACACACACACACACACACACACACACACACACATGCACACACATGCGCATGCGAGCATGCACATACATGCACACCTGCACACTAACACACACACGCAGACATACACACACACATGCAGATACACACACACACACACACATGCACAAATATACTCCTGCACACACACACACGCACACACACACACACACACACACACACACACACACACACACACACACACACACAGTCATGCACCCCCACACACACACAAACACTCGCAATTTCACACATTCAGACATTCACACACACACATACACACACACACACACACACACACACACACACACACACACACACACACACACACACACACACACAAGCAATTCTGCAATTTTCAAAGCCATTGAACATTTCCTTTTGATGTCACATTATTCATTGCACAACTCCTTTTGATGTCATTATGGCCTTGTTAACCTCCCTCTCCACTTCCCCACACATACCCACAAGAGAATGAAACCATATAACATTTGTAAGTATGAATGCTCTAATATGTCATACATTCTGTTGTCACTATAATACATGGTTAATCATTTTCTTGAAGCACCTCTGAGTACAGAGCAGACATTTCTAAGACAGAGTTTAATTTGTGTATCTTAGTTCTCACACAAAAACACAACAAACTTCCTTTTCTCATTTCACAAACTAAAGTCTAAATCACTTTTGGCCAAATATTAACTCAGTATTTTTGCTACTCTGTATCTCAAAAGTAGCATTTATCTTTTATACCTAAACGTTCATACTTTTATCTCTAATATGTGAAACATCTTAGTTAAACATTTTTTACGCCCACATCCAATAATGTAATGGTATGATTAATAAAACATGTGCCAAAACATAGAAGCTATGGAAAGAATGTCCACTGACAATAAAATGTATATTAGCTGGTCTGTGGCAAAATGCCATAGTAACTGGGTGGTGATCCATAAAATAATACAATTTATGAGGTTGTGAAGTCCCTCATAAGCAGTAAAATGTAAAGAAAAGATGCTTGGCTGTTGAAAAGAGAAAATATTTAGTAAGAGTTTTCAAAACATTCACTTTTAAAGTCAGAATGCTGACAAAAAAATGAATACTTGAAGTTATGTACTAGTTGTGTTATTACAGTCATCATTTCTAAGTGTTAACATTAACAGGAATGTGGTCAGTCTTGGCCCATTTCTTCCTCATTAAGAAAATTATAAAAATCAAACATTGAGAAGCATGTAAGCAGGCACAATTGTAACTGTCTTGTCATATGGATGAAAGTGGCATGTTTTTGTGTATTGCAAACACCTGGGACTAAACACAGAGTTCAAAAACACAAATGTTATGTCCTTTATGTCATGTCCCTCTGGCTCCTTTTTTGTAAGTAACTTAGGATATGATTCAAAAAATATGTAATATGGCCACATAAGGTGTACCACTGTGATGCCAGGCTGCATGAGATGACCCAATAATAATAATTATCAGTGAAGAGCATGCCATTTAGGACCTCCAGTGTAATTAAATTAAGAATCAACCTGTGTAAGTGACAGTGCTGATGTATAGAGAAGAGTACCACTGGATCAGTTACAGAATTCCTGAGGAGCCGATCCACACGCCTGACCTTGTAATGTGTATGCACATGCACACGCCTGACCTTGTAATGTGTATACACATCCACACGCCTGACCTTATAATGTGTATACACATCCGCACGCCTGACCTTGTAATGTGTATAAACATCCACACGCCTGACCTTGTAATTTGTATACACATCCACACGCCTGACCTTGTAATGTGTATACACATCCACACGCCTGACCTTGTAATGTGTATGAACATCCACACGCCTGACCTTATAATATGTACACACATCCACACGCCTGACCTTGTAATGTGTATGCACGTCCACACGCCTGACCTTGTAATGTGTATGCACATCCACATGCCTGACCTTGTAATGTGTATGTACATCCACACACCTGACCTTGAAATATGTATGCATGTCCACATGGCTGAACTTGTAATGTGTATGCACATCCACACGCCTGACCTTGTAATGTGTATGAACATCCACACGTCTGACCTTGTAATGTGTATGCACGTCCACATGTCTGACCTTGTAATGTGTATGAACATCCACATGCCTGACCTTGTAATGTGTATGCACGTCCACACGTCTGACCTTGTAATGTGTATGAACATCCACACGCCTGACCTTGTAATGTGTATACACATCCACAAGCCTGACCTTGTAATGTGTATGCACATCCACATGCCTGACCTTGTAATGTGTATGTACATCCACACGCCTGACCTTGTAATATGTATGCACATCCACATGCCTGACCTTGTAATGTGTATGCACATCCACACGTCTGACCTTGAAATGTGTATGAACATCCACACCCTGACCTTGTAACGTGTATGCACATCCACACGCCTGACCTTGTAATGTGTATGCACATCCACACGCCTGACCTTGTAATGTGTATGCACATCCACATGCTTGACCTTGTAATGTGTATGCACATCCACACGCTTGACCTTGTAATGTGTACACACATCCACACGCCTGACCTTGTAATGTGTATGCACGTCCACACGCCTGACCTTGTAATGCGTATGAACATCCACACGCCTGACCTTGTAATGTGTATGCACATCCACACGCCTGACCTTGTAATGTGTATGAACATCCACACGCCTGACCTTGTAATGTGTATGTACATCCACACACCTGACTTTGTAATGTTAGGGAATTCCCACTAATAACAACACTCAACTCATGGCAACATCCCTGCTAAGTTTATTAATTTAAATGAGTTGACAATGGGTATATAAAGAAGTCAGAAAGGGGGACAAGCAAGTAGAGAAATGTATACAAGGACAAAGTCAAAGAATGTGTGGGAATTGGAAGGGTATAATTTTTTTTTTTTTTTGTGCATTTTTCTCTCCCAAGACAGGTAAATGGGAAAGCATGGAAGAGAAGTTGGGGGATGGAAAGAGGATATAGAAGTGGAAGCAGGTGCACATGAACAAACATAAAACATAGACACAGGTGATGGAGAGGATTGGACAACAAACGGGAGGGAGGTCACACATAAGGAAAGGGAACCCCATGACTGGGGATAGAGTAGAGTCCCAGATCCTTTTTGTGCTGTCTTGTATGGGACCCGGGCATAGGTCACTGACCACCATGATTGCGTTAAACACTGAGTCCTGTCTTAGATGGCACATTAAGCAGTGCCAGACAGTTGTGTGACTCAGCTAGTCACACAAAGATACTTTCCAGGTAGCCAATGTGGGTGTCAAGCCATTGATCCACAAAATTTGCCATCACCTCCTCGAACTCCTGCTGGGTAAAAAAATATGATCTCCTGGTGGTTTCACCAAAGAGAATGAAAGACCATCCTTTATGGTGATCTACCAGTAGTGGCCATGAACAACACCTTAGGTCACCTCCTGATGCATAACCTAAGTCACTCAATGGAGGGACAGGACTAGAGGCTGATGGTGAGCTTGCAAGAGAAGGCAGGGTAGGGCAATGGAGCAGGAATTGCTGCTGTACCATAAGCAAAGCTCTGGCTGGTACTGCATAAAACAGGAGAAAAATCAGTAAACAAACATCAAATGCAAATAAAAATGTGCACAATAACAAAGAAATGGAGAAAACAAAAATATTGCTATTAATTCTGCAGCTGACTGTCAGCATGACATGTACCTTGTGGTAGACGAAGGAGCCGACAGGTATGCAGTGAAGCTGGGGCCATAATGATGACTAGAGAGAGAATATCATATACTTCTATTGGAGGACATGTATACCTGGATAAGTGACCATATTGACCATTACCTTAGTGGGAGATGTGTGAAAATATCATCATTGTTGTGCTGATGGTCATTAGAGATCATCTAAGGTGTGTCTTAGTCTGGATATATCATGTGGGAAAAAGACAAAGAAACCCTTTGTAGACATGGATAGTTTTACTTTACCAGTGGGTTGTATCAAAGGCAGATGAGACAGGTAAAGTAGGCAGGTGTCAGCATGTGGTGAGCAAGTACAGTAACATAACCTGTGACTTAGTATGCGAAACAGCTGTCATATTGTCCTCCTGCTATGCGCGTGCTAGTATGAAATGGTAGCTGTGTGGGAATTCTGTGGGGTGATGAATGACCAATAAAGGAGATGTGTATCATGCTTGCTGTATAACCACTTGGTCTGTGACAATGCACACATCATGGTAGTAAGTCAACACTCTCCTGTGTGTACATATCTACTAAAGCAGGAGTATATTTTTGCATTCTTTTTCTTGTAACTCCAAGATTTTAGTACAGTGAGCAACTCCAGATATTTCATGTCATCACACAAACTATATATATTTCTGAATTGCATCTCCATATTGTTTACCTCCATTTGCATTCTATTGTGCTGCAATATGACTTCAACATACACTGGTCAGAGAGTGTAGCAACACTGTATATAGTTTGTACAAATATATTACAACAGATGTAGAAATAAAGAGCTGTATCACTTCAGTTTGGTTAACTTGTACAGATATCCTTGATGCAGTAGGACAGAGTGACATTGTTTTAGTCTGTTACAGGTCAACCAAAGAGGGTGAGCACCTAGTAAAAGCAAATCAGTGAAATGTTTCACAAGTTTGCTGTACCACAATTTTTAGAGCATCATCTCCATTTTTCTGCATTGCATGCCCTGTTCTTTTTGTATCTGTTTGGCTGTACTCAAAGAACATGGTTTATTTTTATTTTATTTATTTAATTTGCAATTCTTTCATGGGCTTGTCCAAACACCTTATTTAGCCATGACTCATATATATATATATCACAATAGAAGGTAAAACTTTTGTAGCAGTTAATAATTCAGGTGCGTCCACATAGGATCTCAAAACATTGGTTACGCATTTCAGACAAAGTGAGATTTACATAATAGTCTTAAAATACTATTTAAAAATGTAGGTTTAGATTATTCAGTTTGCATTGACAGGAAACTGATTAATAGTTGATATGATACACAGTTGCAATTTTCTATCTATAGAGAACAAAAGCTACATTTATTTATTTATCCTTTTTTGACTGGGTTAGTCCCACTAGGCTATTAGCCTCTTTTCACTAGAGGAAATTTAGCCAGGGCATTAGGGAACTTCCCCTACTCATCACTGTTGCAAGTAGGAACAATTTTGGAGGAGCACACCCTGTTTCCATTCCAGGTACAGAGGTGGCCCAGAGAAACAGAGATGCAGATGGAGAGAGACAGAAGGAGATGATGGGGTGGTGAAAGAAATGGAGGAGAAAGCAAATATCGAGACCAGAGAATGTGTACAGGATTCTGAGGAAATGTGTCAAAGATATCTTTTTGATGGAAATGAGTCAGCAAATGAAGGATGTATAATTACAACCCTCCAGTCAGGTGGAAGGCCTCTATACCCCTGGAAGGGCATTAATTACACATTAACACACACCCCAGAGTACATTATAGTACTTAGAGAATGTACTCTCTGTAAAATTGCTGTGTTGTACTTATTTATTTTTTAAGTGCTATATTATTTTTTATATATATTTTTCACGTAAAATAGTTCCTCTGCCTAATGTTTCAAACTTGCTGTAGTATATGTTATTGGTGTTGGAGGAAGCATTCTGCATCCAACATATAACACTTAAAAAAACATCCAGGCATTTACTTTATTTTTTGGTCCTTTACTCCTAAAACATTAGGTTTATTGCCAGTCATTGGAGATTGAAGTTACTAAATAACGACATACATTTGAGTTTCAGACTATTATTTTCTTCAGAAAATTCATACTAACACAAATCCTTTTATTTAAGCAAGTTTGTTATTTTATAAGAGCAATATTTAAAATCTGTTCCTATTTTTGAGCCTTTGTTCCGCTTTATTTTAGTGTTTATCCAGATTTCTTCAACTGAAAGATCCAGAAGTATGCAAACCTCTTTACTGTCACTCTCACTCACTCTCTCACGCACATCTCTATTTCAGATGTATGCTAACACAAATCCTAATAATCAAGTAAAATATATTCCTATTTTGAGTCTTTGTCCCTCCTTTATTTTAGGTTTATCCAGATATCTTGAGCTAAGAGTCATCACAGCATACCTTTCAACTGTCCAGATTTTTGCAAAATGTCCAAATTTTTGGCTCTTATGTTTGGTCCCATCCTCATAAAATGTATAGTTTTCTGGCAAATGACTGAGGATTGAGGTCATTAAATAATTACAGGCATCTGACGTTTAGACTTCATATTCTTCAAGTAATACATGCAAATGGAAACCCTGTTGTTCTAGCAACTTTCTAAGTTTATAACAACAATATTTAAAATCTCTCCTTACTTTGGTCATTTGTCCCTGTTATTTGTGGCTCTGTCCAGATTTCTTATGCAGAGAGGTTAAGAGGTATAGTCAAGAGGTACGTAAACATCTTAACTGATGCTGCTTCAGTCAGGGATCATTCTCACTCATAGGATCATAGGAGATTACTAGGCTAATGGCCCTGGGGCCCTTACAAGCCTAGCCAATAGTTTATCCCCCAAAAAAGAAACCTCCCTCAGCACCTGTCACCAGTGTCGATGAGGAACAAAGGTGGAACCCCTGGGACAAATTTGTGGTTTCCCATCCAATCATCAAGGTTGCACTTGAAGAGGGTCAGCGAGGTACTGTTTGACATGTATGGGAAGTCTATTCCAGAGATGGGGCAGCCTCTGGGAGACAAACCTGTCTCTCCAGCAGGTTTTGTTGATGTCACATATTAGATTTAGGCCTATTGAGTGGGTAATGCTCAAGGAGTTAGACGTATGGATATGGAGCGTCTCTAGTAGGGGAGGGTCTGATATTGCCTTATAGGCTAGACACAGATCACCTCTGAGCAATCTGTATGATACCGAGTAAAGTGATAGTGATTTGAGCCTGTCCACATAGGACAGGTGTTGGGGGCCATGGTGTTTGACGAGGTACATACCAAACAGGGCATTATACTCAATTATGGGTCTAATGATGGAGGAGTACACAGAGGTAATAAAATCCTTTTTTCTGGATGCAATCCTTTTACTTATGAGATGAACCAAGTAAAAGGCTTTTCTGACCACTGTTGCCACATGATGGTCAAATGTGAGATTGTTGTCAACCTGAGTACCCAGGTCTCTCACCACAGGTTGTGTGCTTAGGGAATTGGGGTTGATGTGGTAATCAGTAGGGGCAATGTTTTTGACAGATGCTATGATAATACATTTGTTTGCATTTAACTTAAGGCCATGACTTTTGCACCAGTTATTTGTAGCTGTGAGATCCTCTTGCAGTATGTTAACGTTATTTGGGGAGTCAATGACAGCACCCTACTTACAGTCATCTGCAAACGTGGTCAGCCACAGGCCCTTTGTCTTTGCCTGGACCTCTGAAAAATAGATGCCAAACAGTAGGGGTCCCAGGACAGATCCCTGGGGAACACCACTAGGACAGGTCTGCTGTCGGAGTTGGTGGCACCTAGTCTGACCTTGTGGGTCCTATCTATGAGCCAGTTGGCCACCCATCTGTCAAGATAGGGATTAACACTGAGTTGTGTTAGCTTTTTGATGATGCCCAAGTGGGGAATTGTGTCAAAGGCCTTGGCCAGGTGAAGGTAAGATGTATGCACTGACTTTCCCTCATCCAGGGCCTTGGTGGCAGTCTCAAAGAAGTTAGCTAGGTTCAATAGGCAAGATCTGCCCCTGACAAATCCGAATTGGGTGGGGTCGAGTGTTTGGAGATTGCCTATGCCCTTGTTTATGAGATCCATAATAATACACTCCATGGCTTTACAGATGAGACTTGTCAAGCTAATGGGGCGATAGTTTCCCAGGTCAGTAGTGGCACCACCTTTGTGCAAGGGGATGACAATGGCGGTTCTCCACTCTGCTGGAATGAAGCCTGTAATTAGGCTGTGGTTGAACAGGGTGCTCAATGGCGAAGCTAGTTCTTGCTGAAGATGGTGCAGAATACAGCCTGGGATATTATCAGGTCCCATGGAAGCTGTGTTCTTTGCCTTGGAAATTAATATGTATGAACCTCATACAAGGAATAGACAGAAGATCGTATCTGATGAGAAGAAGGAACATAATCCATCCCCTATGAGGCTATGTATTACTTACAGTACAGATAATAGACAGATCAGAGAAATTATTGATAAGTTTTGGCCAATTCTTATTCAAGATTCCAAACTACGTTCTATAGTGGGAGATAAACCACGTTATAGCTATAAAAACAAGAAAAATATCAAACGTCTTCTATGCATGAAAGATGGTTTTCAGAGGCCTACTATAGTAGGTAGAAAATGAACTTTTCAATGCGGTAATTGCTCTGCTTGCAGATATATTGATAGTAGTAATGCATTCAGCTGTCCAAGAATGAACAAAGATTTTACTTTTAATTGCAAGGCTATGTATGCCACCAAAAATGTTGTTTACTTAGCTACTTGCAAAGATTGTCCCTCTTTAAATGTTGGAAAGACCAACCAAAACTTTAGAAAAAGAATTTTACAACATGTAGGAGACATCAGAAGAGGAGATGTCCATAATGCCTTGGCAGTGCATGTGTCAAGATTTTCCAATCATAGTTTTCTTTTCAAGGTTATTGAAAGAATATCTGAAGATATCAAAAGAGGTGACATTATTAATAAAACAGAAACTTGTGAAATGAAATGGATAGTGAATCTACGAGCAGACCGAGCTCCTGGTCTTAATGCTGTTATTCCGCTTAAAACTATGTTAAAAGCAAGGAGACCCACCATTGGTTGAATGGTAGGTGTGTTGTAAGATCATGAAAATAAGTGGATGGTTCCAACTCCTAGAAGGTGTTGTCTGTTAGTTTGAATCTTATTGGCTGAGACTTTAGTATAAGTATACGTAATGGTGTCCCTATCTAGTATGATCTGATGAAGGAATTTCCGAAAGCGCTTATCGTATGTTTATATGGGACGTTTCATCAACATTTGTACTAGGAAGAAATTTGTTACTTTGTTACAACTTGCTGCTTAATACTTTTGCTTAAGAACTGCTCGTCTAGTCGAGTGTCTTAAGCCTTAAGCTTTGCATTTGAAGAAAGTTTGTTGCTTTGTTGCATCCTGTTGCTTGGCGCTCTGGCTTGGGAACTGTTTGTGTTGCCAAGTGTTTCAAGCTTAAGAATCTTTTAAATTCAATGATGTTGGCAGAGCCTCTAAACTTGTGAACAGAAGCGTTCGAAACATAGCGTTTTTTTTTCTATGAGCGAGTTTGGAACATTGACAGAAAACTGTAAGCTCGTTTTCTCTAAAGAATTGGGTTCTACATTTTTCACGAGTATCCAGACGTGTTTAACACATTCAAGGACTTATATTGCAACACGCGATAATTGTTACCATTATTTGAGTGCAACAGTATTCTTACTAAGAAGAATTGTTTTGCTTTGTGGTAACCAAGCATTTGAAGTGCTTTTTAAGTGGTTTTAAATATTTTTAATAAATTACCTTAAATTTGAAACAGCTGTGGAGTAGCGGTGTGATTTTCATTTTATTTGATTTTTCTGCTCACCGCTACCTTATCAGTGAGTAGTACATCTTATTAACATTAGTGCAAGAATAGTTCACCCAGTCTATGGTGGGGTAGTTGAAGTCACCAAGGATCAGGGTGTTAGGTGGTACCTTCATGGAGTCAAGTAGGTCCAGGTAGGAGGAGTGGGTTTCCTGAGACATGGATGGGGGTCTATAGCTGGCTATAACTTGGATGGGTGTCTTGCCAACTGTCATATGCACCTGCAGTAATTCCAGTGTGTCATGCTGGTAAACCAGTCTGGAGATGTGCCTGTCTTTAATGAAGATAGAGACTCCACCACCCTTAGTCTTTCCAACCTCATTTTGGGGTCGGAAAGTGTGGAATGAGGTATAGCCTGGTAAGGCAGGGGTGCTCTCTACAGCCCTGAACCTGTGACTGCACAGACATTGGCATCTTCCAGTGTGAGGAGAGCCTCCAGTGAGCGCATTTTCAGATTAAGGCTCCTAGCATTGAGCAACATGATCTTCAATTTGCTTTTTGACAGATCCTTCATGTTGGAAGATTTGTCTTTGGGACATAGCCTAAAAAAGGCACAATGGGAGAGGCAAGAGCCTTGGCCAAGATCTGGAACTCCAGGGGTGATAAGAGGAGGCCATCTCTGGCAAAGCAACAAGGCCTGTCAACCATGTCATCCCAGGCAGACAAATACTGGATCCTCTTGGAAAGACACCAGAAACTAAGCCAATTGTTGAAGTCAATCATTTTTTGTTGGTATTGTGGCATCATTCTTGGTGAAGGTAGGATGCTGCTCAGGATTAGGGTCACACCTGCATGAAGCACATATTCTGAAAGCTCAATCATGTCTCTCTTCATATAGTCCAGGGAGGTATGTCTCAAGTCATTCACACCAACATGGACAATGACAGAGTCATATTTGTACCTGTTTTGGAGAGACTTAAGTGCATGTGTGATGTGGCAGATTCTAGCACCTGACAAACAGCTGACCATGACCTTCTCCTTGTCCAGCCTGGTTAGGGGGACATCAGTGTGTCTCACTATTGAGTCGCCAATGACTAGTATGTTTGGTTTATTGTTATGCCTTATGGGTTGCATTGGTTTATTGCTATGCCTAATGGTCTGTGTTTGTGAGACAGTGGTGTGTTGACTACTGTGTGCGATGTGATTGGCATTGTGTGTGGAATGTTTGTTAGTGTGTTTTGGGGGTCTCTGTTGTTTAGGTACCACTCTCTCTCAGACACACACACACACACACACACACACACACACACACACACACACACACACACACACACACACACACACACACACACACACACTTTTGTCAGTTTCATATATTTTATTTTACACTCACTAAACAGTGAAAGCACTGCTTAGCGAGTGTAAAATAATGGCTCGATTGATCTCGCTGTTCACCCTCTCTCTCATACACACATACACAGTCTCTTCTGCTTTCACCCACACACATACATTCTGCTTTCATGCATTCATTCATTCACACACGCAGACAGAAACATAAACACGCTCCTGCACATACATGTACTCATACACTTTTTTCTGAACAGTTGGAAGCCCAACATAAAAAGTTTTTTATTCTTTCTGTCCATCCAGGTACCAAATGATCCACAGGCCTGTACCAGTCTGCAGCCCAGTGGTTGGGGACCACTGTTTTAAAGATCTTGAATTAACGGTTAAATTAAAGTTTTATGTATACAGAATTATGTAGCGGAATACTGCATATGGAAGAAGGAAGATTGAAGACAATTAAAAAGCTGGAGACCAATAGTATTAAATAATAATGATTATAAGATCTTTATAAAAATAGTACAAAATAGATTTGAAACAAAATAGAAAATATTATGGAAGATAGTATATGTGGTGTAAAGGGGCAGGATTGTCAAGAATTATTAATGACAGAGAAATAATGGAGGATATTATGACTAGAAAGGAAGTAGCAAAAGCCATGATAGACAATAATAAGACATTTGACACAATTGGACATGAAATCTTATGGGTAATAATGAAAGAATATAATGTAAGTGAGAAATTTAGGAAATTATGTATACAAGTATATAATAATAATAATAAAGTAAAAATACTTGTAAATGGGTGGTTAAGCCAAGAGGTACATATGAAGAGTGTTGTAAGACAGGGATGTCCAATGTCATGATTAGTTGCAAATGTGACAGTATGTGAAATAAATTACAAAATGAAGGTGGTGGAGCATATAACACCTGGAGGGTTAAGAATTCCAGTTCTGTTAACATATGCAGATGGCATTATAATAATAGCAAAATAAAAAATTAAAAATTGGATACAAGAAGTAATAATTTGTACAAATAAGTGTTTCGAGATGATTGGGATGGTTTTAAATAAAGAGAAAAGTGAAGTTTAAGGTGATGCAGTAAAGATGGGGGTATATATTTTACAATGACTGAATGAATGTAAGTAAAAATCAATGGGAAAAACAATAGAAGACATAAAACAAAACTTTACTTTCTGGAGAACATATAAATTATCATTCAGAAAAAAAAGGTTTATTTGATAAATTCATTACTGATGGGAAAAATGGCATACTTAGCAAATGTATTTATGTTGCCAACATATCTGAAAATGAATAATTCCATACATTTTTCATTTATATGGGGTTCTAGATTACACCCAGTAAAAAGAGGAGTTTTGTATGTAAATAAAGAAGGAGGTTTAGGGTAACTAACCCAGTGGTACATGTTGCTTCATTACAGTTGTACAAAGTGTTAAAGTGGATAAATGAAAAAGAAGAGAGATTAATAGTTAAACTGTTTAACTATAACTATGATGAATTTGGGGGGGGGGGGTGGTAAAAAAGAGTAAAAGAGAAAAAAAGTGTATGAATGAAGAAACAAAATGTTACCAACAAAAATATTATTTCTGTGGAAAATAAAAATTGATGAGATAAATAAAGATTGAAAAGTACAGTATAAGAATGTAATGATAAAACATTACTATGTAAAACCACGGGAAAATCTAACTGATGAAAAAAATAAAGCTATAAAAGAAGCACATACTGTAGTCAAACGTAGAATGTCAAGATTTTTTTGTAGTGACTGGTAATAGATAAACTACCAGTAAAATAAAATATGCCATATTAGAAGAAAAGTGATAGAATATGTTTAAATTGTCAAGAAGAAGAAACTATGGAACATGTGTTTTTGAAATACAAAAAAAGTAAAAAAAAGTTATGGAGAAAACTATGCAAAGAAGATTGTTTTTCAAAGATATAAAAGAAACGGATAAAATAAAATGGATATGATTAAATGTGGATATTATAAGAATGGAAGTAAATAATATGTTAAAAGAATAGCTAGAAAGTTATTTTATGTGATATAGGTTATATGGAATGAAAGAATAAATTAAATTAAATTATGTTTAATGGTAAATGGGTTTTAGCAACAATATTAAGTAAAGTCAGATTGTGGGTGTTTCTAATAGGGATGAAAATGTAATATGATTTTGTAAACAGACTTGTATATCTATATATTTGCACATTTGAAAATATTTGTAAATATGTAAATATGAATTATTTTTGTATATAAGTAAAGGACCCCCTACTCTTTTTGACAGGAGAAATTAGATATTTTACATCCACTTGAGTTACCAGCAACTTAAGCAGATGAGGTTTTGGTTTAACATCTCATCTGAAAGATAACACAGTTGGCTTGGCAGCTCAGGATAGTGGACTATGTATATGTTGATTTATAAAGTTTATTGAACATGTGGGAGTAACTGACAAATGTAGGTTTTGTAAAACAGAACTGGAAACAGTCACACATCTTGTTGCTGGTTGTGACATACTAACGGCAGAATGATTGTATACTGAAACACATAATAATGTGGCAAAACGGTTGTACTGGAGATTGTGCAAACATTATAATATTGAAGTAGCTGAAAAGCATTGGAAACATGAGCCACAAAGAATTATAGAAACTGATATAGTTTATGTCACATGGGATCACCCATGGATCACCCATTACCAACAGTTCAAAAAACAGATGCGAAAAAAACAGCTACTGTAGTCCATGAAAAGAAGACAAAAGTAGCATTGATCATTGAAATTGCTACACCTAGTACATGAAAAAATTTGGTTAATAAACACCCATGATACAATAAATAAACATATGGAAATAGTACATAATAGCTTACTTTGGTTATTGAAGGAATACATGGCAATAAGAAAACACAAAAATATAAATTCTAAATACATTATCAATACCCTAAAGTCTTTTATGCACTTTGTAAACAAAAAAGAATGGTCTTTTTTTCATAGTCCCATAGCATATACACAAAATAATATTTTAACTCAGGACTCAGTAGCAGTTAAAACACTTGGTAAGAACGGTCTAATTTGCTGGCATTAGCTGATAAACACTAATAAAGTACCAGTGATAGAGCAAATTATTAGTGAGTTCAACCTTGAAAATAACCTGGTTAATACTGCAGGGATTAAGGCAAACAGTTTTAAACCAACAGGCAATGATGCAGAAGTCTGTTAGGGAAAAGGTTCCTAAGTTCACAGAGCAGTTAATAATGCTGATGGAATTTCCCACAAATGGGAAAGGAATTTTATCAGTATTGTACAAATTAGATAAAGAAACAAGAGTTCATAATAAGCAACATATATGGAAATACTATGAAACAGTTAATGGTAAAATGCCAGATGATAAAGATAAAAAACTAATTCTTACATCGCCAAAACTAACATCTTTATCACTATATTGGCAACTTTTCACATCAGTTTATACTTAGAACATACTCAACACCACACAAATTAAAATTAATATATAATAAAGAAAATAGATGTTGGAGGTGTAAATCACAATCAATAGCCAGTTGGCAACACATGTTCTATGAATACCATTAACTTCAACAATATTGGGAAAGTATTAACTATTTGTTACAGGCACTGTTCTCTGATAATTTCCAACTTATAAAATCTCTAGTTTTGTTGAATACACCTGTGCCTACTTGTGTTCCAAGGCAAAAATATGTAATTTTGTGGCCTCTCCTTGCTATTGCACGTAAAATATTACACAGAACTGGAAAGCTGCAACTCCTCCATATTTTAAACATTTTAAGAACATGGTTTTATCAATCTCGCAGTTGGAATTGAAAACAATCAAGGAAAGAACAGAATGACCTACTTCCTTAAGCATTGCCTGGCAGAAAGTAAATCAAGTCCTGGAAACAGAAAACTGTAATAAATTATAATCTTATTCAAAGATACATTCAAGAAAACAAAGTTTTTCGAGTATAGACATCCTATGTAAATAGTTGGTTTTGTAATGTTTGTTTTTGGAATTGTTTCTCCACTTTAAGCTTTGACTATGTAAATATTTCTTTGATAAAAATACTGTATCTATATATATATATATATATATATATATATATATATATATGTGTGTGTGTGTGTGTGTGTGTGTGTGTGCGTTCAAGTTTCTGAAAATCAATACAGATTTATTCAGTAGATATGAAAAAAAGAAGAAATTGCTACAGCCAGTGACTGCAGTGTGTTATGTACAGAGAGACACAAAGTCATACAATACCGTTCTTTTCAGGCAGAAATGATGGATGTGGAAGGTGGATACCCAGACAGTTCCAATAGTAGTAGGAGCAATTGGACATAAAAAAAAGTTACAATTGTACTTAGAAATGTTACCAATACATGTAACTCCATATGAGTTGCAGAAGGATTCACTGCTGGGCACATTGTGGGTGCTGCAAATAGCACTTCTGGCTAACGTCAAAGATTGAAACAATATAATTTCATGCACTTTACTTCGACTTGGGAATGTGGTCCATTCCTGTCATGCTATTAGAAACCCAAAATATTTGGTGAACCAATAATTGGGAATGCATCCCACCCTTATACTGCACTATAATGTCAATAATTGATCTACCTGGTGTGGAGATAGAACCCACAGCCTTCTGCACTAAAGGCAAGCGCGTTACCTGTTGCACCACTGGCACTTCACAGTCTTGCTGCTCATGAAAAACACTTAATACAGACTTATCTCAGAGGTCTATATTCTATTACTGTAGAAATACATACTATATAATAAAATAGATTGTTATGGTTTAGACTTTAGACCCCAATAACCTTTAAGAAGTTGTTGGTTTACACATGACTCCCTCCAGCAATGATTGAGATCATTATATATATCTCTTTAGACTAATTTAACTATTACTGTAAGATTTCTCTGTTTTCACTAATTGTGACTGCTGTGTATGAATATACTACTATTAATTAAGATTCACTGCATTTTGTATCTAAATATACTTTGTAAACTTTGCATTTTTTTTTGTTACATGTTATTCATATGTGTAGATCTCTTCTCTCCGGGCCCTCACTCAAAATGCACCTGTGTCCAGTGGACTATCCCGGTTAACAAATGTAAAATAATAATAATAATACTAGTGAATAATTTGGGTAGGTCATTGAATGTGGTAGCTCATAGGAAAAGTTAGATATATAAGATAGAAAAGGATAAACAAAATATTTCTAAGTGTACAGTGTTTACAATATTACACGTAGAAGTAGTATATTTACTAGGGCAGCAGATCTAGCCATGTGAGAGAAAGCTGCATGTCAGTGGCACTCCAACTAAAAGATTATCTTTTCAGTAAATAGTTCTGACAGCATTTCAGCACTGTCACATGGGAGAAAGTGGTGCATATATAAATAATTTACAAACACCCAGGGGATTAAAATATCCACATGGAATACTCCAGCAATGAGGGCATTTCAGCCAAGGCAGAGTTAATGGCAAAAGTATCCAGCAGGTTAGACAGACTAATGGACACAGTACGAAAAAATACTGGATGACACACAGCTGCAATCAAGGTGGAGAATCAGCTTCATAAGTAAAAATTGGAAGAATGCATCTCTTGAATTACCATTCTATAAACAGTAGTTAATCTACAGGTGACAGGAGTGACAGACAATGCAGCAGCCCTGCAAAAGCATGATGGCATGATAGGCAAGTTCTTCTAAAAATAGACGAGTTTGTGCATCAGTAGCTGAGAAACAATCTGCACCTAATAGGTCTGACAGAAGATGTGGGCATGGAAGACTTATATGAGATCCTGGAGAACAGCTTCACTAAATCTTAGAACATGAGCCCCACGCAACTGCTGACCATAGAAACAGCTCACCAGTTGAGTTGAGAGGTTGACATGATGGTTAAGATGTTTATCTTCCAGACACAAAGTGCAAGATTTGATTTTCAAATGAGGTAATTGAAAGGCTTATTAGGGTAGGTAGCCAAATACGAGCCCATGAACAGCCCTCTAAAGCCACACCATCCAAATGGCTCTTTGCCAAAGCACATAATTTATAGTTGCTCAACTAATTTGCCAAAGAAATTATATTTTGAGCAGCTAAAGAAAGCAAATTGTGCATCATGAAAAAAAAAACAATCACCAGCTCTGGCACATTTGCAGGAGTTCCACTGAATAAAGTTCAACCACACCTGAGCAATTCGACCCTTATGGACAGTATGGAAGGATAGCCGTAGGGAAAAATACCCAAGGAAGGTAGTAGCGAAGCATCTTTTCACAACTACTGACAGTCAGCAATCCCATTTAATAACAGATTTGAGCTACTAGGTGAAGGCAACTCCCAGGACAACCTACACACCCCAAGAAGGATAATTCAATGCCTTCAGGTAAGCTGCTTTTGACAGTAAGGCTGGGACAGCAGCACCAACAATGTGGCAAGGAAGCATCAGAAGAAGGGGAATGGAAAAGCTCATTGGCCTGCTTCAAAATAAGGCGATATCTAAAAGTGGAAAGTATAACAAACTATATGTTCACAAGACCTAACAATCACTTAAGTTAACCTCAAAATTGAGACCTTTAGGATGAAGCATTCTAAAATTCAAAATCATTTTACTTTCTAATTCACTCAAATTTCTATTAATATCCCCCCTCTATACAAAACAGGTTGTGAAAATTTACTACTGAAAAAAAAGATCTATCATTACCAGCACGTATAGAGTTGAAATGCTCACCCCAGGACCCTTCCTATTCTTATTGCGGATGTCCCCCAAACATTCCATAATTCTAACTTTCACAGCCCTCTTTGCTTGTTCTTTATAGCACTTTACGTTATTGCATCCACACCCCACACTGTCAATCATCACTTTAAGAAGGTTAATTGAGATGTAATTATGGAGGGATTCACCTGGTATAAATTTTGAGCTTGTGAATGTTTTTTATCCTTTGATGGTGAAACACTGAGGTACCGGATCTATTGATTGCATAGTAAAGCTCTTTTGAACCACTGGTCTCTGTGGTATTTTGTTTTTTTGGATGTATTTAATGCCTTAACACAGTTAAATTCACTGAATACTCTAGCCAATGACTTTACCTTGGATCCACTAAGAGATAAATCAGTTCCACACTCAGAAAAGCATTTAAGGGCACATAAGGTCATAACACAAAAGATGAAAGACCTAAAGCTGTATGACATTTGGAAGCTAAAGCACCCTGTAAAGGAATTCTTCTCCGAACATCTACCTGCATTTCAAGCCCGAAAGATGGATCTCTTAACACTGAAGGATAAGGGTTGGCAGCAGTCCTACTGAAGTTCATAAAGGATTTTTTAAAGGTCAGTACATTATATGCCATGTAGGTGTGATGGGACTCCTGAAAAATAACAATTCAGAGTTGGTGCAAATAGAGTAAAGCTACATTTCATAACAGAATGTATTGAAAAATCACTTAAATGGAGAGGCAGATGGAAATGGCATTTGCGGCACATAAAAAGAAATAGTTGGATGGAAAAAAGTTCTTATGTAATATAAAAAGGCTCATAAGGACTTGGGGGAAGCCAGAGTAGCTTAAACACAGTTATTCTTTGAAAGAGGGCTTGATTATCTGTTCTGTCTGAAAAGTTCTGATTAGCAGATCACCTGATAGTCACATGATCCTGCCCACTGGGTAAGAAGCCTTGAAAATGATAGGCTTAAGCTAAACGAGAATAATAGAACAGGCCTCATTCATGTCCTAATGAGGACTTATAGGGGCCTCACAGTCATAAACCATTGTAGCATTAATGAAACCGCTAAAGGCCTTTAGACCCCATAACTACAGGGATTCCTGGTCCTTCAGGGCAGAGAGATTCTTGAAAGAGGCACAACTTCTAGTCTTGCCTCATGCCCACCATGATAATCTGGTAACCCTATCACAGAATGGGAGGAGGGGAGAGGGGAAAGATGTTCATATGCTCCCCTAAAGAAAAAGCACTAACATCAAATAGCTTGATCACTCAGTTTTTCAGGTACTGGACAAGCTGCTAATCAGAACGTTTCAGACAGAACAGATAATTAAGCCCTCTTCAACAATATCCAGCATAGTGGTGTTACCCAAGACCATTAAGGATCTTCTGCTATTAATGAACTATAAACTCATTTCTCTTATCAACCGTGACATTAAAATGTATGCTAGTATTTTGACAGACAAACTGAAGATTATATTCCTGCACATATATTTCCAACTCAAGAGAGGTTTGTGTCATGCAAAGCTTGTTCAAACCACAGAAGAAATTTACGCATATCTGTGAAAGAATTAAAAAGAGTTCCTGAACCAGAAATAGGAGGTATGCTGGACTTAATAAAAGCATTTGCTTCCATACTATACAAATTTCTCTAGCAAGTAACTTCATACATGGAGCTCCCTTTGGCATTCCTCATATTGGTAAAGGCACTGTATTTATTCCCTTTTGCCTTGGTTCTCACTAATGCAAATTTGTCACTACCATTAAAACTGGATTGTGGTACCTGTCAAGGATGCCGTGTTTCCATTGCCCTCTTTTTGTTAACCATAAGAGTACTTTGTAGGATTAATAACATAGGGGGAGTACTTCATAGGATTAATAACATAGGGGGAGTACTTCGTAGGATTAATAACATAGGGGAACAATTCTTAGGCTGGGATATGCACAGCATTGCAACTAAAGTTCTGCTTCTTTTGTAGATGACTACCTCATATTATCAAGAGTATGAACAACTCCTAATCAGAGATGTTCCTGGCATACAAGACAGCAAGATATTTGAACATCACTAAAAAGGTAGCTCACTGCCTCTGAATCATCTCTTTAGCCAATTACTTAGGGTTATATTGCATCCTTATCCTTTAATGATAGCCTGTAAGAACCTACAGAAAGTGCAGCACAAAACCTATGTGTGGGTCCAAGTTTTGCAAACAATGGGGACTCTCAGTGCTTGGGTAAATTGTAGTGATTAAGATTCTCATGACTTTTCTATATATTTAGACATGTAGTACTTCCCGCCAGGTTATAAGTTATTACCAAAGCTAGCTAAGTCTTTGTTGCAATTTACCTGGAAGTGAGGAAGGAAGTTCATGGCAAAATATGTGATGACATCACATATTTTAGATTTGATATTAAGGTATGCAGACTGGCTGTTATGCATGTAGTCTTTTCAGTTCAGCCTATTCTCCTATGAGAGGTCTGCCAAGTTCCCGTGCCCCGCCCCCTCAGTCATGTGGACCCAGATAGAAAGTAGGACTCTAATGGATGACTGTGCTGGGTAATCAACTGATACCCTACAGCACCGCCAAGCCGTTTACATCAGTTGGCCATATAAAAGGTACGCACCAAGCTTTAAAGTAATTCTATAAGGTCTAGCACCCTGATTGGGTGTGGGCTGCAGCCACTTCATTAGGGGCTTGTCACTAGCTCAAGGTCAGTAATCATCTGTTGGAGTACAAAGCATTTTCTGGACAGAAGATATAAAGCACAATGTAGGATAAGAAAGAATCTTAGCTGCCAGGAGAAGTTGTCTTTACCAGTCTGGACGCATTGACAATATCTCTCAGATTTGCCATTATGTGTTTATTTGTGACAAACAAAGTAATGCTTCCCTTCTTACCCATACAGAATCACCGACCCAACATCTCCCAAAGGGGTGAAATTATGGCTATAAAGAAAGTGTCATCAGTTTAGAATATTATGTTCAGCCCCAGACTAGAAGTTGCAAGGGCAGCTTTGCACTCCAAATGTAGGGCATTAGAGGCAAGGGATATGGCTGAGTCTGCAAAGTCCATATTAAAATAGCTGCCAAAGCTAAAGGTGTCCCACAGGTCTTTGAAAAGTTAGTGTTACACTTCTTCAAAAAATACTGGCCTCTGGGGATGAACGACATTCAAGGAATTTCAAATATTTGGTTTATGTCAGGACTGTAACAGAGACAGTGTAGATAAGAATCACATTCTGAGTACATTAAAGTAATCAAGTTGAAACTGTCAGATTTATCTTGGTTAAAACAGATTAAGAGTCCCTGTGGCATCAGTGTTTTTCATAGTCGACCGCTATATAGTTGAGCAATCAGGACCCATATGGATTTTTGGATCTTGCAACTATATACAGTGGTAAGGTCTTGTAATGCTTCACAGTTGGAATTGCCATAGAAAGTGTCATTTGAAGGACTGTTGTAATGGCTGTAACAGAGAAACAACAAACTTATAAACCTCTAAATATTCCTCAAGGTTCTGCTAAGAAACATTAAAGGGCAAAACCCTGAGCATCAGAAATGCTGAAAACTAAGGCATGAAACACACAAGGCTAAAAAAGTAAAGTTTAAATTCATTTTGCAAGGAAATAATTCTCCTTGCACCACCTGATGTGGGGGGGACAAGCCCACCACACTCATAAACTAATATATATACCAATTCCATGGTCACACACCTCAAAAAAGGAAGAAATATCCCAAAAGAAGGGGATTGCTGGCACCATGCACTGAGAGAATGCACCAGCAATTATTTCCTATGGAAAATAACAAACAGAACTGTGTTCCATGTCATCTTGTGATTCAAGTGGTTACCAGTCAAGGAATTTGACTTTGGCCACCTGTAGATATACCATTTCTGGAACAGTCTTGCTAAATGATGGCTGGATAAAAGGTGGGGTCCTCCTTAAAGACAGTATGGACCAACTTTATATGACCTCTGTCTTCTTTGCACATTTTACAGTCTGGCAGTCAGCGTGCAAACTGCAATCGTGCCCCGACCACACTGGTTGAAAAATGTTAATGAATTTGAGTATCTACATGGTTATTACTTATTGCCTCAGTCTGAAAGTTTTGTTGTTAGAGATTAACTGACATTGTTAAAAATGTCAGTGTTTTTCATTGATTTGATTTGTTCTATAACATTTTTAAAAGAAAAAAACTAAAGTAAATCAAAAGGTAATTGAGTATACAAAGTAGGTACATATATATTAGTGATTTGTTTCTATTCAGATGTGGTTACGAGCCTGCAACTCTGAAACTATGGCATTTGTTTCTGTCTTGAACATTTTTTGAAAGTTCCTTTGTTAGATTGCTCCAGTTTGCTGGTATGATTTTATACAAGCTTTTCTTATTTATTGGTTTATAAAAGTGGCATATGTGATGTCACATTATCATACAAGTTGCCCTTGAGATCGATTAATTTGTTGACAATAAAGGGTCAATACATGCAGTGGGTCATTTCAAATATAAAGATAGAGAGCCAGGGATGTAACTATAGCAGTAATTGGGAGCCAACAAACATTTTTCGTTGCAGTGCAGTGGTAAGGCAAATGGTTGATAAAGCGGCTTATTTTATTTATGGTGGTTTACAAACTCATGTATGTAGTGTATATAAAGTAATTAGGAGTAGAATGTACTGTATGTACCCCTGGGGATTTGTACTCCATTAGCAAGGGCTGATTTAACTTAAAGGGTACAATGATTAGATACTGAGTAGGAGGCATTCAGTTAATTAAACACTTTACCAGTAATATAATCAGTAACAATCACACTTGATTTATCTTACTGCTATTTAAGTCCATACTGTTAATATTTTATGTATTACTTTTGTTGAACGGGGTAGTTCAACTGCGATGTGGTAATCACTTTTCAGTTGAGGCCTGGGATGAAAAGGTCCAGTTACAAAATAGGCAGTTTTATACAACTGGGAAAAATGTAAAGCTTAAAGTTATAATATGGACATACAAGAACTGAAAGGCCGCTATAATAGAAAAAAACCTACAATCCATAAAATAATGAGTCATCACATGACAAACTGTATATGACAAATTGGCATACACAGTGAGGTTCAAATGTTATTTACAATGTTTACATTTATGGGTATGAAAAATATGAGACAGGAGGTGTGGAAGAGTAGAAATCACAGACCAGGTGAGGAATATGTGAGTCGTATGTATATTTATTAGCTGATTTACATGAGGAATATGTGAGTCGTATGTATATTTATTAGCTGATTTACAGGTAAAGGAAGTTGTACTGAAGTTGAGGTACATCTAAGTAGTGAACATCAGCTGGAATTTTGCTGTACGGGTAAGAATTGTCACAGGATGAATACGGGCAGTAGAAGTGACAGTAAGGGCAAATGGGTAGAAGAATTTAGGAGCTTTATATTGAGAATGTGCTGGTTGAAGTATGTAGTGGTAATGCACAGGTGTAGGGGATGAGGTAGTCTAGCATGGGGAGATGCAAGAGATTTTAAAGTGTTTAAAGTGTTTTTTAGCCAGGTTTTGAATTTGGATGGGTTGGTGTGTTGCCTGATGTTGGTTTGGATGGAATTCCAGATTTTGGAGACATAATTTGAGGACACGGACAGACTAGCAGAGTTGTGGGTTTTGCTTATAACCCAAGGTGGTATTTGTACTACTAGGGGAAATTTGGACAAGGCATTGGAAAACGTCCCCTAGGTGCCATGGTATATTTTATATCCAACAGAGCTACCACCAACTCAAGCAGATAGACCTTGGTTTAGCATCACATTCAAAGGACAACACATGCAGGAATGACGCATCCTCCTCATATTGCATTACAATGTCAGCAATCCCTCTATGTAATGTGGAAATAGAACACAGCTTTCTACCTGTTGCACCACTGACACTGCTATTTTTGATAAGGTAGTGAAACAAGGGAAACATTCAAGGAAAGGTTTAACCATTGTGTAAAAGCAAATTGAATAGCTGAAGATAAAAAAATTCTGCAGTACTGAGAATGATGGCTGCAAATCTATGCAGGGAGATTGCACTAGAGAAGTCGAGTAGCAAACTCTTTGCTGACAAACAAGCCCAAACACAGACTCTTTTCCACAGAAACAATAACCAGTAAATGTTCATGGAACAACCACCCTCACAAAAATGCCTTGACAATGTGCCACATATAAAATCTTTTATTACCAAAAATAAAAAAAAAAAAATGGTTAAGCACTTTCTTCCATTTAAAATCATTCAGACTTCATGAAAACTCATCAAGTCACTTCATATATATATATATATTATTTTTTGGAAAACATGTGATCTTAAATCATCCAAAAATTAGTGCTTCTTTAAAAACAAAAACACACAACAAAATGCAATCATTATAATAACTAGCAGCTCCTTATACAAAAAATGTATGTGAAATGTATTAAATATACTAATTTAAAAGAGGTGTTTGGCATTTAAAGTACCCTAAATACTAACAGTATCACTGAAGCCCAGCTTTTATAGTGGCATCCAACCTTCTCTGTATTCTAATAACAATTTCCAATCCCCACCTCTCTTGTGGAATACGAATTTTCTCTAACATTAAAAACAGAAATTTAATATGTCAGTTACAAATCTGTGCATGTTTGGCCAAATCACTTTACTTGTCCCCCTTACATATACTACAAACGTGCTGGTAAATGCATTTTTAGAAATAACTCCATTTTTTTTCAACATAGAAAGTATTACACGTCTCACAGCTGGTCAAATATACAACCATCTGGGTGATGCAGTTGATATAGCTCAACTGCAGATAATGTTTTAAGCATTCAATGGCCTCACATTTTTCCTTAATGTTAACAAATGGACATTGATTACAGTGTCCACATTTAACTGTTCCCATTGTTCTGCCGGAGTTAATTCCAACACCTGTAATCCCCAACAAATTTTTGACATTAGGTTTTCTTTTGAATACAATTTTTTGAGAGTCCCCACAAAACTCATGTAGGTAATCCTAGATGCTTGAAAACTAGCTAGTGTTTTTACATTACATTCTTTATTTGTTTCCAGTTGGAAGAGTATTGAATCACCAAAGAGCTTTCAACCCCCCCTCCCTTTATGTCACTAGATTTCTTTACCTTATTAATACCCAGTTCCAAATTTGCACTATACTTCAGTATGGGATTGTACAAACTGCCCCACTGACTAATAATATAGTGAGCAATATTTTCAACCAAGTGTCTTGGGTAACCCTTATCCAAAAATAAGACTGTTAAAAAGACCACCTCTAGCTGAAATAATTCTTCATCAGAGATCAGTCTATACACACAGATGAACTAACTCTTAGCAATTCCATTCTTCTGATGAAGCAGATAACAACTACTGGAATAAAGAAAGGAATTACTATACATAAGATTTCTATAGATAGTTGTGGCCAGACTCCCATTATCCTCCTAAATACTTTATTCTGTCATCATCAATTGTGTAAGTGAAGTTGAAAAACTCCATGATGGACTGTAAATAATCCACAAAGTCCTGAAACTGCTGGATAGTCCTAGACCACGCTATAAAAATATCATCATATCACCTCATAAGATCCTCCAAAGCTAGTTATGAAAACAAAATTGCCACTGATTCTAAAGACAACCACAAAGCATTCTATAGCTATGTCAAGAATCTCAATGGCAACACTCAGATCTGCTCTGAGTTACAGCACAATGGCACTAAATATACAGAACCAACTGATATTGCCAACATCTTGGCAGATAGGTTCAGTGCTAATTTTGCCCCCCCACCCCCTAAAGGGCCCATCTCTATACCAGAAGAATGGAATGTTCCTGTAATCATGGCTGAACAGGTAAAAACCACACTCTCCAAAGCCAAGAACACAGCATCCATGGAACCTGGCAACATCCCAGGCTGCGTTCTACATGAACTACAGAATGAACTGGCACCCCACCTAAGCACCATATTCAGTCATAGCCTCACTTCAGGCCTTGTGTCCACTGAATGGTGCACAGAGATGGTTATCCCACTTCACAAAGGGGGAGCCACCACGGACCCCAGGAACTACCGCCCCATTAGCCTAACAAGCCTGGTATGCAAGACCATGGAACGTATCATCATGAAACTTATAAACAAAGATATTGGTAATCTCCAAACTCTGGACCCCACCCAGTTCAGGTTTGTAAAAGGCAGATCATGTCTCCTAAACTTGATTGACTTCTTTGAAGCAGTCACCAAAGCCGTAGATGACGGTAAGGTGGTTCACACAGCCTATCTAGATCTCGCCAAAGTTTTTGACACCGTCCCCCACTCTGGAATTATAGATAAACTCACTAAACTAGGTATAAATTCCTATATCACAAGATGGGTTGCCAACTGGATCACTGACAGAAGCCACACTGTGAAAGTAGCAGACTCCAAATCCGACTTCAGACCAGTGACAAATGGAGTACCACAGGGGTCAGTCCTGGGTCCTCCCTTGTTTGGTATCTACTTTTCTGAAGTACAGGCTAACTCATAAGGTCTTTGGCTAATGCAGTTCACAGATGACTGCAAACTAGGAGTCATAATTGAAACTCCTAATGATGTGGACATCCTACAAAAGGGCCTCACTGAGACAGATGCCTGGTGTCAAAGCCATGGCCTCAAGCTCAATGCCAAAAAGTGCATTGTCATCCCATTTGGTAAAGGCTCTATACCCATGAGCTACCACATAGGTGGTAGTCTACTTAACACCAAAAGTGTGATAAGAGACCTTGGGACACAGGTGGACAGTAGTCTCTCCTTTGATAATCACATCACCACAGTAGTCAGGAAATCCTTCTACGTGGCACACCTCATCACAAACGTTTTCTCATCGAGGAAAAAAGAGGTCATTGTTCCCCTCTACTCGTCACTCATTAGACCTATTATAGAGTACAATGCCCCTTTTGGTATGTACCTCACAAGACATTTACAACAACCAGAAAGGCTACAGAAACACCTCACAGAGAGGATTACCAGCCTCAAACAGATGCCCTATGCAGACCGTCTCAAAAAACTCCAGCTTTACTCCATCACATATGGCCTACTCAGAGGCAATCTCTGCCTAACATACAAAGCTATGTCAAACCCAGTGCTGTTGGACATGCTCCACTTAAAGAAATCCCAATCCCTCCAAGCTACATGCTCTAGGGACCTAAACCTTGTCACCACAATAAACAGAACATGCTGGAGGGATATATTCCTGTCCCAGAGACTTTCCATACTTTGGTAAAAACTACCTATCTATATCAAACAAAGCTCCTCATTAGCACTCTTCAAGAAAAATATTGATGATTGGATGTGAAATAGGAAATTCAACCCGGAGATCACCTCTGTGGCTCTGATCGACAGGGGCACAGGAAAATAATTTTCTTGGGTGGCAAAAGCCAGGGTACCTTTTTGGTTAGGCTTGTATAGGCCCCAGGACAGATAGCCTAGTACCTGCCTATGTACCTATGAATTAAGGAATCTGTAATAAATTTTACAAAATTGAAGATAACTTGTATGGTTGAAACATGCTTCGCTTCCCAAACCCTCACTACACAGTTAGTATAGATGGGGCCACAGGCAGCCCTCATTGCTACTCACTGTATGTGCTTGTAAAACTCTCCATAAAAAATGTGTAATTAATATGCAGCACTGCACACATAAAATCCATAATCAGTTGTTGCTCTGTACTGGTCAAAGAAAATCAGGTTAAAAATAGTGTCTTCAAACCATTCCAACCCCTTTTCACATGGGATGGCTTAGAAGAAACGTGTGATGTCAAGTGTCCCAAAACACATTTGAAGACAGTCAGCCATAGCCAACTTATTCAATAGATCCCATGAGTCTTTCAAAATGTGTTCAGCTAACCCATGTATGCCCTTCTACTTGCCATTAACATATCTTGTCAACAGCTCAGACGTAAACCCCTTAGCAGAAACAATAGGGCACAGTGGAGGATTCTAAATTGTACTATGAATTTTGGAGATCCCAAAGATAGATTGAATGGCCAGATATTGTGCTGTTAAAAACTGGTATTCCACACTTTTGATCTGACCATTCAAAAACAAGTCTTCTAAAAACAAATCAATTTTACAGTATCCCACATTGATTTCATTTTTAGGAAATCCCTTGATAAGTCTGGTCAGTCCCCAAAAGGGATTGAATTCTACAATTACATTCATCAAATCCATCACTACCCACCTTTCCCCTTTGTCAGGTTTTATAAATCTCTCCATTTTTGTCTCTTGTAAGACTTTTCAACAATCACCTTTCCTCATGCAATAAATTGTGCAAAGTTTTCACTTATTTGCCTCATAGTTCCTTTTTCAGATCATTTTCACACAATCTTTCAAATACATTGATAGAGGATAAAAGGGGGGTTTATAAGTGCTTTTCCTTTTAAAAGCACTTCCAGTAATTTCCCCTTTTGTCTTCTTTGCGGTTCAACAAATGTAAATTTAAACTCCAAGTAAATAATTTCAAGTCAGTCAAGGTGGTTGCTAAATCTGATTGGCCACTTGAGTCAAATGAAAAGCCCATTTAAAATCCCTTTAAAAAGTTTATGGTATAAATCACTAATAATCAGTCTACTATAACTGAATATCTTAAAGTTCTGAAAATAAGGTATTTGAACAGTACCTTCATTGTCTTCAAAATGTTGACAGTCGTACCTAACCATCTCCCTTTAATTTTTGACATTTTGCTCCTATCTGCCTGCTTAGCCCATTTTGACAATTGGTTGGCAATTCTCTTGGCTCAGCACATAATGGGTTCCCCTAAAGGGGATTCATCATATGTTGGTTCCTACACATGGTTGTCACATGACATAACTAATGGCCATCTATCATTCTATTCTCATTTACCTTGTTGGCCTCATAAGGGTTGAACATCATTACCTTGGTAGTCCTTGTCATCCCTGGCCAATTTCTTGTCTTTCCTAGATTTGTTGGTTATCATCTTATGCTCAGTCTTGGCAAACATTTCTTCATTATTTTGTTGTGTTCCTCAAATAAGAAATATTTAGTGATAGAGTTGATTAATTTCACACTTTCTTGTAGAAATATGGTCTCTTCCTGTCATCGTTCTTGATTAATAACTTTATGTATTCATACCCAATTCTAACAAAATAATTGAGAGTTCTCCATATGTTAAATTAAATCATCCTCCATCTTGTTAGGGAACCCCCAGAGGAATAACCCTTTTGGAACATATTTCTTGGAAATATTTTCTTCCAGGAAATAATTGTCTAAAGGCAACAGCTTGTATTTGTATAATATTTGATCCAGTTTGTCCATTTGGTTAACCAAAGTTTCATACATGACATAATTAGTTCCAGATTTCCCGCTTCTACCAATTTTCTGGTTAAGCCACATATTGATGGAAAGTACATCCTCATAACCCTTTGCTGATACTATAACTGTTTTCCAGCAACATTTTTCTCTTAAAGTACTTATGACAACAGAGAATATTCTGGCTCCACACTCACATTCTGTACTCTTAAAATAGAAACAATATCACGCTGAGGCTTAAGGCCTAAGGTACACTGAGGCTTAAGGCCTAAGGTACACATAAATGAGAGACAGTGATACTGCTCAATACAAGATCCACCCAGTCACATGACTCAACACTAATTTAGTTTGAAGTTCTTAAAAGTATACTACATCCTACTATGCAGACGCGCACACACTGGGGAAACCACTAATCACCTTCTCTCTGACTGAGGAAGCATCAATAGATCTGACAACTTAAGCCAGTTTGCTATCCATCTTATCACATGAGGATCAGTGTTTAATACCATAAGGTTACTTACAATTCCATCACATGGTATGGTGTCAAAAGCCTTGGCAAAATCAAGATGTGTAACATGGACAACGTACCCCAATATCCACCACATGCATGACCTTTTCAAAGAAGTTTGTAAGATTTAGCAGGTATGACCTACCCTTTACAAAGCCAAACTGCTGTGAGTTGAGCCTAATCACATTTCTGATGTCATAATTTATGAAGTCAGTAATAATGCTCTCCAAACTTTTACACATAAGACTTGTAAGGATGATGGGTCTGTAGTTTCCAGGGTCCATCCTTGCAGTGGCATCACTACCACAGTGTGCTAGGATTCAGTGGCATAGAATGCCTCAGCCTAAGAATGATTTAGATTAAATAATTTAAGGAGGAGATCAGTGAGTGCATGTTTGATACTTTTTATTAAGCAACCTGGTATGTCTTTGGGAATATGTTAAGGACATACCTGGTATGTCTTTGGGAATACGTTAAGGACATATGCCTTTGTGATGGTGGGGGGCAGTGACTCAGGGATGACTGGAGTTGGAATGGCAGCTTCAGTAAGAAGTTTGCCAAAAAACCTACAAAAGTAAGTAGGTTAGCAACATCCTTTGGGTTTACTGGGAGGCACAATTATGGAAAAGTTTCGAGAAGTATTGTCAATAATTACTAAATTTGTACGTTACTGAAGAAAGATTTATAGCTATCCTTTACCACAGTTCCAATCCCAAGTTCATGGTGACTTATAGCTTTCTTTTACAACAGTTCCTATCCTGAGTTCATGGTGACTTATAGTTACCCTTTACCACAGTGTCTATCCCAAGTTCATGGTGACTTATAGTTATCCTTTACCACAGTGCCTATCTCAAGTTCATGGTGACTTATAGTTATCCTTTACTGCAGTTCCTATCCCGAGTTCATGGTGACTTACAGTTATCCTTTACCACAGTGCCTATCCTGAGATCATAGTGACTTATAATTATCTTTTACCGCAGTTCCTATCCTGAGTTCATGGTGACTTACAGTTATCCTTTTCTACAGTTCCTATCTTGAATTCTTGGTGACTTATATTTATCCTTTGCCATAGTTCCTATCTGGAGTTCATGGTGACTTATCCTTTGCCATAGTTCCTATCCCGAAGTCATGATGACTTATAGTTATCCTTTACCGCAGTTCCTATCCTGAGTTCATGGTGACTTATAGTTATCCTTTACCACAGTTCCTATCTTGAGTTCATGGTGACATGGTTATGCTTTACTGCAGTTCCTATCCTAAAGTCATGGTGACTTATAGTTATTTATTTTATTTATTTATTTAGTTATTCTACATTTGTTTACCAGGAAAGTCCGACTGGATATATGTCCATTATCAATGGAGGCCCAGGGAGAAAAGCTCCAGAAAGCAGAGTATAAATACATTAGGAACAATAGAAACATTTAGAGATAAGGATAATATGCAGGTTTCAGTAGGGTGACAAACATGGATAAAACATAGCAGACAACATCAAAATCATGCGGCTTCAATTTCAGACAATAATACATGGAGTTATGGGCTAAGTCCCTTCAAGAATTTGTACACTTATTAGAGTATAAGATTAAAATGCTTAGGGAGAGTTTGCAGGAACAGCGGGTGGTGATTAGTCGGGGTTTAAGCAGGGACACTGCCAATGCTGTTGGAAGTGTAGTTTGAGGCTTTTTTTGAACTAGGTTAAGGAGGATTGGTGAGTAAGTTTGGCAGGTAACATATTCCAAGTTTTGCCAATTGAGTTGGCAAATAGAGAGTCCCCAGCCACATTTATGCTCTTAGTTGTTTGTACCAGCAGTTTGTCAACAGAGCGTAGTGTCCTCAGGTTGCTGTATGGCTTGATGATCTTATTTAGTGCTGGTGTTTTTTTGGGTTGATATAGTATTTTGTGTTTGTAGTTATCCTTTACCACAGTCGCTATCTCGAGTTCATGGTATGTTTTGCTGCTTTCATAGTTGCCTTCAGTTTCTTAGTGAGTTTTGTATTTTATCTTCATACAGAAGGTTCCTGAGCCCACATAGAAGTTTGAGAAATTTCTTCTTTCTGTTATACACTTTGTTTAAACTGACTGACCGGCAGGTTGGTATGCTTTTGAATTTACCTCTGTATTTGGTTCTAGTATAGACTGACAGTTCAATGCATTTGTCTAAAAGGGCATAACAATCCTTAGTGTAGGTGGTTGCATATTCGGAGGTAACTGTGAAGTCTTAGCAGGTGAATTTGCAGATTTTGTCATATAACTGTAAAAGATTGTCTTTTTGAAATCTGTAATCAGGCTGGTATTGGTTACCAGGGTTATAGGTTCATAGGTTCATAGGTTGGTACTGGGCTATCAGCCCTAGGGCCTATACAAGCCTAGCCATAACAATTCCCTGGCTATTTCTTCCCAGAATATTTATTTCCCTGGTCCCCTGTCTAGCACTATTTTGAGGGTAAGAGGTAAACAATAGTTGGTCTGACTTTGCTAATGATGGAAGTTTGTGAGAACCAGGTAAAGAATCACAATCCACAGACACAATCAGAAGCAAGAGATGTTCTACAACAGTTTTGTTTGCATCTGCTGGTGAAGCGGGGACAGTGACAGCCTATGAGAGTGAAGGGAGCCACTATCCTCCCTTGCCATCAACACAGGCTCCAGTCACACGAGGAGAGGTTTTGGAGGACTGCAAATCGACCATATGAAAACAATGAAAAGAGAAAAAGAGGAAGATAGGGATATCAACAGAAACAAGAGGGACAATATAAACTACAAAATAAAAAAGGTAGATGGCAATAACTCTACCAGTAAGACTTTGATTGTAAATAATATTGTCTTTATAAATAATGATTTGATTATAAATGTCTCTGGATATGTTATATCTAGTGCACTTGAATCTGTTTTAAGCTGTGGCCTTAAATTTCTCCCAACAGTACTTCCACACTTACATAATCTTAAATGATTATTAAGAAAAGGCAGCTCAGTATGACCTGACCTGAGATGTATCCTAGAAGAGACAAAATGATCATGCTTTGATCATTGAGCATGATCGTAAGTCATATGTGGCTTAATTACTGCAAAGGCCTCTGGGATCAATGTCTGCATCTGCCTGGCCCCTTATACCGGGGCGGCCATGCTGCTCTCTGCCTGGGCTTGCGGATGTCTTTAAAGGCTTCCTGCCATTGGGTGGAGCACTGCCACGCCTCAGTGCCTAAACCCAAAAAGCAAACCAATAAACCTACAGCAAGGGAAACCCTGCTCAAGAGAAAAAACTAACTCCAATACTGCTCAGTGCCAGAAGGAGAACTATCAAGATGCACACCCTGTAATGCCCTCCTCAGTATGTCAATTCCCCCTCAGTACTGCTCAACTAACCGGTTCCGCCTCATGAAAGGCCTGAATCTACAAAAGGTTACCTCACCAGGGGAGTATCCATATTCAATCGGGAACCTCACCCCACAAAAGGAATTATCACCATATATTGGGACATGCCCCCAAGGTCCAATTAACCCAGGAAATAAGCAAAAACCACCATACAGGTTGCCAACAACCACCTTCTCAAACTTCTACAGTTCCACACAGCACACAGACCACCTTCTCAAACTCAGATGCCCCAAACAAACACCATCATATTAGGTGACTATGAATGAAAAAACTGGGATCATAAACATTGACCAAGCCAACACACCCATAGGGGTTCCGGGAGGGTCAAGCTAACCATGCTAGGGGAACCTAGTCACCATTCCCATAAAAAAAAATAGAACTACATCATCACAAACTTCCACAAAGGAGAAAATAATCTACGATAATATAATGGTGAATGGGGATGGAAGAGTCCACACACTAAACATCCACCCTCCCCCCCCCCCAGCAAAATAAACTCAGAGAACTGGAGCTCCAAGCCACACTTTACACTTCTTAAAGACTGGAGTGGTATCTGCCAGCCCCTGAGCCTCTGGAAACTGAAACCATCCTTCCAAAACCCTTAAAATTGCAAACCACAACTTCTAATGGCAAACCCAAGGGAATGCCTTCCATGAATCTTCAGGAATCCACCCACTTGGGTCAATAAAAAGGCACCCTTTCCTGTATGACCACAGCCTCGGTCAAACAAACCAACAGAGGAAAACATGACAAACAAAAGAGAGGAAAAATCACCTGATCAATAGCCTAAAAACTATCCTACTCAAAAAAATCATCATCAAGGATAACACCATAAAAGGCCAAAATTGAGAAAAAGCCAACAATAAGGGAAAAAAATGCTAAAAACAGGGGAGAACAAATCCATAGAAGAACTCAGAATTAGTCTCAAATATAAAAAGAAAACTGAACCCAATGATAAAAAATATACTAAACCACAGACATTGCCAACATACTGGCAGACAGGTTCAGCGCAAATTCTCCAGTCCTCCCCAAAAACCCAAAGTCCTCCCAAACATCTATCACAGGAGCCTGACTCTCTCATTCTCCCAGATAAAGCTGCTCAACCTAACTCAAAAACACAAGCAAAGTGCTACGGAACTCAAATGGGACGGTGTTCTACCACAACTGTGCTACCTGAAACTCAATGAGGACTGCTGTGCACAATCTTAGCCTGCGTAATCTTAGCCTTGTGAGGCGGGCCCCCAAGAATGGCGTACGGCAACTGTGGTCATACTCCACACAGGCCTTCTCCCCCCCAGCGTGGCGCGCCACCAACAGCTGACCACTTGTGGAGAAAATCATAGAGGATCAGGATAAAAAAAGAGCTAGAACATCAACCACCTACTGGATCCAACTCCTTGGCTTTGGCTGTCAAGCCCTGCCTACTGCCTCAGCTTGGTCGTGGCAGTTTCACTGCCCACCAAGAGGCCATTGATGTTTCAGCAGCCGGACCTGAACTAGTACCTTGAAAGCAAACACAACACACGCCGCACCATAGAAAAGCTCAGCTCTGCCAGCTTTAGATGTAAACCCATATGTCACAAGATGGGTTGCAAACTGGCTCAAGGACAGAACACACAGGGTTAGGTTTAAATGTCAGACTCAGACTCTAAGCCAGTCATGACCCGGTGTCCCTGAGGGCCACGGGCCCTCAGTCCTGGGCCCCCCCATTTTCGGCATTGAAGGCACAAAGGGGGGGCATTTGTGGCTGACAAAATTTGAAAGATGACTGCACTGACAGCATAATAATTGATCAGACAGACACACAGACATCCTCAGAAGGTCAGATAGAAATGGATAACTGGTGCAAGCCTTTACTTATGTCGCTAAATGCCAAAAAATATATATCCTTCATATCCTTTGGGAAGGTAACTAATTACCACATAGGTGGTAATCCATTAAAATTAAACACGGAAGAATTATCAGGGGACCTGGGAAGTTGACAATGTCTCTTTGACACACCACACTTGCCCAAGCAAGTAGGAAGACCTTTCTATTTTACATTCCATGATCTGAAAGATTCACATCGAATCAGAGAGAGGAGATCTCCCCTGGGTACTCTTCACTACCAACACAATGATATGTGCAACGCCCCATTTGGTATGATTACCCACCACCACCTGCAGCAGGAAAAAGACCCCCAAAGTTTCACACCCAAAAAAATAAAGGGGCTTAAACATATCTCATACGATGCCCCGACTGAAGAAACTCCAGCTCTATTCAGTCGCATACCGTCCTGCTCAAGGTGATCTGTGACTGACATACAAGGTCCGACCTTCCTGGAATTAATGGGCTCCCTCAAAAAAAAAATCCACCACCCCACGAGCCGAGAGAGCAAGAGACAAAAACCGGATATAAATGGGACGCTGGAGGGGGAGATTCATCATCCAGAGAGACTCCAGACTACTGGAACAGAATAGGAGTCCGCCAATCCCCCAGAGCCCCTCCAGCTCTGTTCAAAATCTCAACAGTGGTTGGGGGATGGATGGGAGATCGTTTTACCCGGAATCATCATCACTCTGCTGCTGGACAGAGGCAACAGCAAACTAATGGGTATAGTATTCCTATAAGGGGGGAAAGCCACACCACACACACTCTGAGGCTTATAAATCCTGCCTGGTGCATTTAGCTAGTATGAACCTATGAAACCTATGAACCTATTTGCATCTGTTATTTTTCTATTGGGGAAGACCAGGAAGAAGAAACTGAAAGTGCTAGCTTAAATGGTAGTTTTTATTCCTGTACCTCATATTTTCTGGGGAATTAAGTTTTAGAAAATGATTTTGTACCAAATGCTTATTGTTTGCTTAATACATCAAAAATTGTGGGTAAAAGTGTGTTTATTCCACCATTTAATAATGTTATTATCCAGCATTTTTCTTCAGCTTTGAATTTTTTTTCTATTTAAAGTCTGTATGAAAGTTATTTGAGATCAAAATCCAGTATTGAATTTAATTTAACTTTTGACCAATGGCAAGCTTTGAAGGAAGTTAGCGATAATTATCAGCTTGTCATTAAACTCACTGATAAAGGTAATAAAGTGGTAATTATGAATTTTAAGCAATATGCTGAGATGTGTTACAAACTTCTAAATGATGAAAAAGTTTAAAAAAGATCTGATATATCTGCTTGTAATTATGCACTTGAGGAATATGAATTGTTGTTACATAAAGGTTTTTGATTGGGTTATTTCAATCAGCAAGATTTGGATAAGAGGTTTTGATCAAAGGGTGTGAATTAGCCTCATTTTACTGTTTACCAAAAATTCACAAAGGTTTGCATAATTTGGAGGGGTGACCAATAGTCTTTGCCTGTAAATATGTTTTGCCCAATATGGGGATATTCATTGATGAATATCTATTTACATATCTTCAAAACACATTATCATGTATTAAAGACACACAAGATTTCATTATGAAAATATCAGATTTGAAGCGGCAGGAAGAGCTGTATTGGATAGTACTTGATGTACAGAGTCTATATACAAATATAATACATGAATTTGGCATTCAAGCTTTACAATATTTTTTAGGGAATACACCTGTTTTTAATTATGTTGTTGTTGTTGTTGTTGTGTCTTTCGGCTTTTAGGGGTCGCCACAGTGGAACTCCGGTCCACTAATGATTTGCAGTAGATTTTTTACGCACCGAGTTGCCAGCTCTGACGCACAACCTTCAACGAAGGCACCCCCATTCACGCATGTCTCCGCACAGAAGACGCTTTAGCTGAGAATCGAACAGGACAACTTCTTACTGTGAGGCGACAACGCTACCGCAGCACCACCACCGCAGTCACCTGTTTCTAATTATGTAATAGAGCTAATTAAATTTTGCTTAAAAAAATCATTTTTTTGTTTTTATTAATGAGGTTTTCCATCAAAAGCAGAGAACAGCCATGAGGGCACCTTTTGCTCCCATGTATGCAAATTTAATGATGGCTTTTTTTTGAGGTAGATTATTTGTTTCATAATATGTTTTTTTAAGAAATATGTTTGCAGATATTTTAGATACATAGATTATTTGATTTTTATTTGTAGAGGGGGCTATAATGAGGTTCAATCCTTTGTGGAAACAATTCATAGCAACAGGTTTGGGTTTAAATTTGATGATCTGCAGGTGGGTGAACGGGTGAATTTTTTTGGATTTAGATTTATGGGATAAGAAAGATAGTTTGATTTACAGGAATGTACACAGAAAATTTGAGGGGGGTTCACAGTTTTTGTATGGCATAAGTTGTCATCCCCCCATTTAATTATCTCCTTACCATATAGTGAATTTTTATGATTAGACAGGCTTTGTAATAGGGATTCTGATTTTGACAAGGAAGTTACAGAATCTGTAGAAATGTTCATATGGAAGGGATATAATAAGGATGAGGTAAAAACTGCTTTAAGTAGAATTTTGCAAAAACTTTATAAAAGAGTGGATATAATTATTAAATGTAATAATGAAAATAGAATGGTTAGTGTTGATGGGAATGAATTCTCTTTAATTGAAGCAGCAAGAACATCTAGACTGGGACATTTGGATACTGGTAAGAAGGATATATATTTTGTAACTATAACATCTTCAGTAGGAAAATTGTACAGCTGTTATACTATTTCTGGCCTATGTTATTAAAAGACTTTATACTGAATAGTCTTCTAAAGATTAAACCTTTAGTTTCATATAAGAAAGGTCAAAGTAAAGCAGATATGGTGGTACGGGTCTACTTCATTTGCCCTAACTTCCAATTGACCGACACCCATTTGCCCGACACCAAATGACCGAAATTTAATTTGATCGACAGTTCATTTGACCGACAAGTATTATTGGCAAGTAAATGGGATATGCCCCCTTCCCCACTGTAGTTCAATCCTGGAGTTAGAATATATAGTTAGGGGGGTGAAGCCCCCCACTTCATTTCATATTATATTGTTTAGTTTTACTTTAATATTGCTTAGTAAAACAAAAGTAAGTGGGGGGCTTCACCCCCCACACACCCCCCAACTATATATTCTAACTCCAGGGTCACACTACAGTGGGGAAGGGGACATATTCCATTTACTTGTCATTAATACTTGTCGGTCAAATGAAGTGTCGGTCAAATGAAATTTTGGTCAAATGGGGTCGGGCAAATGGGTGTTGGTCAATCGAAAGTTAGGGCAAATGAAGTAGATCCAGTAGTACACACTAAGTTTCAGGTGCCAGATGTTTGTATCGGTTTAGTACCTTCAGATGATGTAGGTCCTTTCATACATGGGAATTGCTCTGTTTGTCCCTATATAGTGAACAATTTTCCTTATATTAATGGAATAAAATTTAAGCCTAATCAAAGTTTTTCATGTAATACAGCTGAGTTTGTATATATTTTAAGATACCCGTGTAATACGTTTTACGTGGGGAAAGTTTAAGAAAATTTAAAGTACAGTGTCAGGAACATATTAAGGACATAAAAATGGTAATTGTGAGAACACATCATGCAAGTGATTTTAAACTTCTAAAGGGATGCATTTTGGAACAAATACAGGTTCAAAGGGGTGAACTGACAGTTTTAAAAGATAAACTGTTGTACAAAGAAGCATTGTATATTTTAAAGTATGGTACTTTAAGTCCTAGTGGACTAACTGAACTTAATTGGGAATATTTAATTAATTGAAATGTGTTAATAGTGTAATTGATATGAGTATTTAAAGTATGTGTTTCTTCTGGTGTTTTGTATTCCTTGAAGGCTTTGGTGCTACAGTGAATAACACTTCCTGTGGAATTTGTTGTTTTTTCTGTGGCTTTATTTCTCTTTGGCTGCAATTGTATTGGACTATTCTGTGTGGTTTGGTAAAGAACATTACGACCCTGGTGAAACCGAGGACAACTTGATCCAGAAATTTCTTGTTTACCCAGTCCAAGAAGGCTCTGTGTAGGAATTTCCATGTGAATAATTTTCAAAAGAGAGACAAAGTGCTTTGTGCTATAGAACTTAAACTTAGAATGTTGTCTTTGTCAGAAATGTTAAAATTACTATCATGTGTTAAAAATTTCTAGTATGACTTCAAAACTTCCTTTTTATAAATTATAATGTTCATACTAGGGGACCTTAGATCTTCTTTTGTTAGATGAAATCAGTATGCATTTAAAAACAGGACATCCTTTAATTTTATTAGTAGAAATAAAATGTTTCACATTCTGAAAAAAGTAACCAGTCAGTTCTGAGTCAGGCAGAATTTTTTCCTGCCCTCCCACCCATTTAAGTTGTCTTGTTAAATACCACTGTCTTTCTAGTTGCCCGCCTCTTATGTTAATCTGACCATATATCTCATTTCTCTCTACTTTCACTGGCTTATGTGAGTAATCACAAAATCATCATTTTTGAAATCCCACCCCTTCAATTATTTAAATTTATTGGCCATCCTACAGTATTTCATAGTACCAAAATACAAAAGTGACCACCCCTTTCAATCCATCTTGCTGTTTTAAAAATAGTAACTCTCCACTAAACCTTAACTTTTTAAACAGGTAAAACTCAAGTTACCTACTTTCACATCTAACTTCTCTAGTGCACACTGCAGAGTGCATTCTTTTCAATCTTACCTTTAAGCATCCCTGTGACTAGCACTTTCTCTAATACCTGCTGGAAAGCACTAGGAAGCCTTAAGCTCATACAAACACTGAACTCTCCTTGTTAACAAGGAGAAATTAATAGTAGGCACTAAACAGCCTATAATTGCAAAGTACCTTGCTAAGGAAACAGCTCCTATACTTTACAAGAAAAAAAAAAAAGCCCCAAACCAGGCATGTCCAAGGGTCAGCTTCCAGTGATTTCTCCTGTCCACCTGGTAAATCTGGGCATACTGGGGCAATGCAGCAATTGCCTCATGTACATAGACAACCCTCTCCTCCTACCACCCAACACTACAACCTGTGAGAGATGCACTTACATAGCCAAAATGGAAGCAAAGCTCTCTCCACCCAAGACTGTGCTAAACAGTCAAGAGGAGAAGGTTAACACCCACACTACACCTCAAGCAACACATAGCCCTTCTAAACCTGCACCACCAACACCCACACATAGCAACACTAAATCCACATATGCAGAGGCCCTTAACTGTAACCTGCCCAAGCAACAAAGACCTCTGAAGCTGAAACGCAAACAAACACCAATCACAACCAATGTGTCACATAGTTCACAACACCAGTGTGCCACCCAGCAACAGCCCCTAAGGCAAGACAATGTACCTAACACTTTAGTCATAGGTGACTCTATAGTCCGGCACACTGATGTCCCTCTCACCAGGTTGAATAAGGAGAAAATTACAGTCAGCTGCCTGTCGGGTGCCAGGATCTGCCACATAACGCATGCACTCAAGTCACTCCACAACAAGTACAAATATGACTCTGTCATTGTCCATGTTGGAGTGAATGACTTGAGACGCACCTCCCTGGACTACATGAAAAGAGACATGGAAGAGCTCTCGGATCATGTGGCCCAGGCAGGTATGACCCTAGCCCTGAGTAGAATCCTGCCTTCGCCCAGAATGATACCACAATATAAGGATAAAATGATTGACTTCAACAATTGGCTAAGCTTATGATGTCATTCAAAGGGGATCCAGTATCTGTCTGCCTGGGATGACATGATTGACAGACCACGATGCTTTGCCAGAGATGGTCTGCACCTGTCGCCCTGGGATTCAGGTTACTGGCTAAGGCTCTTGCCACCCCTATAGTGCCTTTTTAGGCAAACTTCAAAGGACAAAACCACCACCGTAACAGGTACAAGCATGCAAAATCTGAAGGTAATGCTACTCAATGCTAGAAGTCTAAACCTCAAAATGCACTCTCTCGAGGCACTCCTAAAAATGGAGAACATCGATATCTGTGCAGTAACTGAGACCTGGTTCAAGGCTCCAGAGAGCACCCCTGCAATACCAGGCTACAACTCTTACCACACTTTTCGCCACCAAACCAGGACCGAAACACTAAAGGTGGAGGAGTGTCAATATTCACCAAGGATATTCACACCACCAAGCTAGTTGGCCAACACAATGTGTCTGAAATTCTCCAAGTGCAACTAATACTAGGTAAGACTGCAATCCAAATTGTAGCTTGCTACAGATCCCCACCATACCCCAAGATTCTCACTACACCTTTCTAAACATACTGGAAAATATTAAGATAGAACCAAACACCCTAATACTGGGTGATTTTAACTACCCTGCCATTAACTGGGAAAACTACTCATGTCCCAACACCTTTGCACGGTTCTTGGAATTCATAAATTCCAACGCCCTGGATCAACTAATCCATAGTCCCAACAGGGCTCCAATATCCTAGACCTGGTCATTACCAACATGGGAAATCAATGCTCCAATGGTCACCCCTCGTTAGTCAGGTCTGACCATAAGCTAATCACCCTTAACATCCACATCCCACCCCACCCCCAGTAAAGAAACCACCATAAAAACTTCTCCAAAGCCAACTTCATGCTACTCAAGTCAGAAGTGACAAACTTCATGACACCCATGCAGACGGGAACTGAAAGTTCAACTGCTGAATCCTACACTAAGGCACTGTACGAGCACATCCACTCATGCATGAATCGTGCCATCCCAAATAGAACCAAAATGCTCTCATCCAAAAAAGGAAGCCAATCTGGTGGTCCCCTGCCATAAACAAACTTTACAACAAAAGGAAGAAACTTTTGCAGAAAAGAGGAAAATCTCAGGATGCAAAAAACTCCTTACTAGCCTCAGTAAGAAACTGAGATGCCTCATAAAATCCTCCAAAGCTAGTTACGAAAATAAAATTGCCAAAGATTCCAAAGACAACCACAAAGCATTCTATAACTATGTCAAGAATCTAAATGGCAATGCTCAGATCTGCTCTGAGCTAAAACAGAATGGCATTAAATATACTGATCCGAAGGATATTGCCAATATTCTGGCAGATCGATTCAGTGCCAACTTCACCCCCCTCTCACCCCCTAAATGGCCCATCTCAATACTGGAAGATTGCCAAATTCCAGTAATAACGGCCACACAGGTACAAAACGCACTCTCTAAAGCCAAGAATACAGCATCCATGGGACCAGACGACATCCCGGGCTGTGTACTACATGAACTACAATATGAACTGGCACGTCACCTAAGTGTCATGATTAATCATAGCCTCACCTCAGGTTTCGTGCCCACTGAGTGGCACAGAGCTACAGTTATCCCAATCCACAAGGGGGGATCCACCTTGGATCCCGGAAACTACCGTCCCATCAGTCTGACAAGCCTTATCTGCAAGGCCATGGAGCGTATTATCATGAAACTTATAAACAAAAACATTGGCAACCTTCAAACACTGGACCCCACCCAGTTTGGGTTTGTGAAGGGCCGATCTTGTCTCCTGAACCTGATTGACTTCTTTGAATCAGTCTCCAGAGCCATGGACAAGGGTAAGGTGGTCTAGACCTTGCCAAGGCCTTTGACACCATCCTCCACTCTGGAATCATAGATAAACTTACTAAGTTGGGCATTAATCCCTATGTCACCCAATGGGTTGCTAAATGGCTTACTGATAGAACCCACACTGTAAAAGTAGCCGACTCCAAATCCAGCTCCAGACAAGTGACAAGTGGAGTACCTCAGGGTTCAGTCCTGGGGCCGCTCTTGTTTGGCATCTACTTCTCTGAAGTACAGGTCAACACTAAGGGACTCTGGCTAACAAAGTTTGCAGATGACTGCAAACTGGGAGCCATTATTGAATCCCCAAATGATGTGGATACTCTACAAAAGGGCCTTACAGAAACAGATGCTTGGTGCCAGAGCCATGGGCTCAAGCTCAATGCCAAGAAATGTATTGTTATACATGTATCCATGAATTATCATATAGGTGGCAGTACACTAAACACAGAAAGTGTGATAAGAGACTTAGGGACACAGGTGGACAGTGGTCTCACCTTCGATAACCACATCGCCACAACAGTCAGGAAATCCTTCTATGTGGCACACCTCATCACGAAGGGCTTTTCATCCAGAAAAAGGAGGTCATTGTCCCACTTTACTCATCCCTCATTAGACCCATTATAGAATACAACGCCCCATTTGGTATGTACCTCTCAAGACATCTGCAACAACTGGAAAGGCCTCAGAAATTCCTCACTAAAAGAATCACAGGCCTAAAGCAGATGCCCTACGCTGACCTTCTATAGTAACTCCAGCTATACTCTGATCGTCTACTCAGAGGCAATCTCTGCTTAACATACAAGGCCATGTCAAACCCAGAGCTGTTGGACATGCTACACTTAAAGAAATCCCAATCCCTCAGAGCTACACGCTCCAGGGATCTAAACCTTGTCATCACAATAAACAAAACATGCTGGAGGGATAGGTTCCTGACCCAGAGACTCCCCAGACTCTGGAATAGATTGCCCATACATGTCAAGCAGAGTGCCTCTTTGGACCTCTTCAAGAGGAACCTTGACGATTGGATGGGAGAAAGGAAATTCACCCCAGGGATCACGTCAGTCGCCCTGCTAGACAGGGGTCCAGGAAAGTAAATAATGTGGGAAGAAATAGCCAGGGAATTGTTATGGCTAGGCTTGTATAGGCCCTAGGGCTGATAGCCTAGTACCAACCTATGAACCTATGAACCTATGACGTCATCATCTGATGTAACTTTTGTCCTATGTACTATATCAATAAACTAAATTCCTCTATCCATTCAGCAATTTATCCAGTTTAATTATTTCTATAAATTCTGTCATTGCAGAAAGGAAATAAGAGAAAAGTTATTTTTAGACTGGATGTTTGTAAGTAAAATTATTGAAACATTCCAAAATATCTGGAAGTTGTGCAGGTGTCAATGTTGTATCCAATAAATGTATTTATTAATAACTACATTTTATTACCTATTGTTTTCATGTTTTGTTACAAGATAACATTCCAGTGATCTATAACTTTGACTGTAGAGCCCATTATATAGGCATCAGTATCAGGCATACCTATACTCCCATTTTCCAGGTTCTAATGTGATTTTTAGGAACAATGTTTGGTTTAGTTAGATACCAAAGAAGAGAAGTACTTCCTGCCTTGGCTACTAACAGCACTGATGCACTAATTGCATCCAGCTAGGCTCAATTGCAAATGGGCTGGTCTCATTTTTAATTGCTGATTATCTGCTGATCTTGGAGATGGAGAGCCTGTAACAAGATTTCATTCCCTGCATCGGAGAACTTGCATTTAGGTGCTTCCCATGGACTGGCATCCTACTCCAGAATTGGAAAGTAAAAAAGTTTGTGAGAAAATTAGTATCCCTACCTGACATATGCCTAAACTGCTATAATCTGTAAGTTGCTTGTGTGGCATGAAGTAAGTGGCTTTCCTCTGTCTCTGCAAGGAATGTCTCACACACACACGTGCACACAATCGTACATGCACGCACACACACACACACACACACACACACACACTAGCTCTCACACACACACACACACACACACACACACTAGCTCTCACACACACACACACACACACACACACACACACACACACACACACACACACACACACACACACACACACACACACACACATGCACACACCAAAATTTTAATATGTTCTGTAAGAGTCTGTACCTTCCTGACAGAGTAAGAGTTCTTTTTTTTACATTGATAAGATTATTTTGAACTGGTATAAGATGTCACGCCTGTAGTTATTGCTTTTCTTCTTCTGGACAAGGTATTGCTGATCATTATTATAATTGATTATGGCATCTAAAAAATATATGATGCAATTAATGGAAATAATAAAATATATAAATATGAGAACAAATGCCACACCAAACATAAATGATGTAGTCAGCCTTGAAATGTTATACTTGATAGGACAATTTTTCTTTTAAATATGTCCACAGTGTATTTGAAAAAAAAAACACATGGATCGCATTAGCACAGTATAAAACGTTCTTGCTTTTATCATGGCTATAACGAGTATAGCCCTTAAAAAGACAAAAGGAAATTCATGTAGCATACACTGCTAATAATTCAAAATGCCACAGTAACCTTGACATTTTCCTATTAAAATGGCATTTCATGCAAAAATACTGGGAACACAGACTGCAAGAGTCTTGGAATTTATTAAGCTGTAATACAGTTTGCAATATTATGATAATCATAGCCATAAGTACTAAACTAATCCTTATCCTTACTTCAGCAAATAATTGATTATGTCTGAGTCCAGTTTTTTTTTCTAGGTTCCACAATGTATGCCATTGAAAGACATTTGCTTTACTTACTTCAGTGAGTCTTAAACATCTATTTCCACTTGAGACTTCACCATTTTACAATTTTCCAACCTATGCATTTTGCTTTTTTTCCAGCATTTTGCTGTTTACTATGAACTGTGTTTTTATTTCTAGATCACCAGAATAAAACAAATCCTGCTTTAGTTTTAAAGGTTTGTTAGTTTGATGGCTGGAGTTTCTGCTACCTTTTCTTAAGTAAAGAGTTATGTTAGGGTACACTTAAATAGCTCTTAAACATTCTCAGTTTTGAAGAAAGCAGTAAATTGAAGTTAAATGTGATATTTCGGGGAGTGTAGAAGATCTTGTTGAGTCACATGCTCAGAGCATACACGTTGAAAACAACAATGTGTAATGCACACTCATAATGGGCAACTGCATACCTCTCAACTGTCCAGATTTTAACAGAATGTCCAGATTTTTGCTTCGTATTTTTGATGTGTTCTTCATAAAATTTTTTGCTTTCTGGCAAATTACTCACAAATTATTGAGGATTGAAGTTAAAAAATAATGATAGACATTTGAGATTCATATTTCATACCCATCAGAAAATCCATGTTAATCTAAAACCTGCTATTCTATCAACTTTCTAAGTTTGTAAGAGCAATATTTAAACATTGTCCCTATTTTTTGGGCCTTTGTCCCCAGATTATTTATGACTTTGTCCAGATTTTTGCTCTAAGAGATTGAGAGGTATGCAGGCAAGTTCTGACAATGAATCAGTCTTCAAGTTTGCTCCCACATCACAAAAGTAAACTTGTAAGCTTTGCATGCTGTATGTGAATTACGTCCATAAGTTTATACTGTGATTCTGCTTTGTGCCCTCTGAGGGCAGGAGCAGGCCTTGCTCTCCTGTATTTCTGAAATGGACAAAGTTATTGACTAGAGAGGGGAAGTCATGAATGAAAGAATTAATGAATGAATGAGCGAATGAAAGAATAACAGCGGATGGAAGTACTGAGAGGATTTATCTTTAATCTGCTTGCTTAGTACCAGTTCAATGAGGAAAATTAATCAAATGACTGTAAGGAAGAATATAGGACTTAGGCTAGATGTGGAATTTTAGACAGGCAGGAAGAAGGCAAGAGGAAACGAGGGTGTCCAGCAAAGTGGTGGATGGATTTTGTGAGACTGCAACAGTTAGACATGAGTGTCGAAGAAGGTAGGAGACTGACATTGAACAAAGAGAGAGATGGTGACAGTTAACACAATACCCTGACCCCATGTAGAAAATGGGAAGAAAGCTTTGCTGATGAAGATGATGATTTGTAGAGAATAATACTTATGAACACATGCCATAGCGTGTTGGAAAACATTATATCAGCCTTATTATGAAATCACTAACAGTAGCCACAGGATCATAAATCTATCAATTGTCATATTTAAGTGTTTTATTTTATAGGCAGGCTCCCACACAGCTACATGTAAAGGTTGCACTACCACACCCTTGCTAAATAGTACGGGCATCACATAAAGAAAGCAAGGGAAATGTTTCAGTTTTGGCATAACCTGTGTGTTTTGCTTTATCTGTTTAATAGCAAATTTGGAATGAAATATGAGATTCTGTAAACACAGTTTGGAATGGTGTGATTCAGAGACTAGGGTTCCATTTGATGTCCGTATCCCCATTCAGTGACTCACTTATGAGGATCACAGGAAGGCAGATCAGAAGAACAGTATGGTATGCAACCACAGAAACATGCTACTGACATGGCTGAGAACCACGTACAAGTAATTGCATTTAGATTTACATAGCTGTGAAAAAATCTAAAAATTCTAAAGGTTTTGCTCCTCATAAAATGTATGCAAGTACTTCAAAGATAGAAAACAACTGCATTTTGACACATTAGATACTTATCTTGTACCCAAACATACACCATAAAAGGAAATTACACTAAATGTGTTTTAATAAACAGAGTAGCAAACAGAGTGAATAAACAAATAATACTGTGATTATGTCCTTGAGATATACATAACTTAGGGAAAAGCATGCTGCTGTAAATTTGCCTAAAGTACAGTCACAGCAAAGCACTAACACAGGGGTGTCCAACCTTTTGGCTTGTTGGGGCCGCATTGAGTGAACAGAAGTGGTCTTGGGGCCGCATATAAAATATATCATATAGTTAACTCCTTCGTTGCTCTGGAAAACCACAGTCGACCTCCTGGCTGGTACTGTAAGTGCATTTGAATAATGAATAAATGTAATAAATGCCTAATATTTGCCTTAAAATTCTAATTCTCATTCTAATTTTCTAATCTAACAGTTAACTCTAACATCTTAGTTAATATATACATATATATATATATATATATATATATATATATATATATATATATATATATATATATATATATATATATATATATATATATATACATGTGTATACATATATATATATATATATATATATATATATATATATATATATATATGTATGTATGTATGTATATATGTATTTTTTTTTTACAAATAAACAGATATTCACTACAGCACTAGCATTTCTCACTGGGAAATCATTCCAGCAGTCCAACTACGTAAAATGTCAACATCAGCAGTCCTACAATACTATAATCCACAAAAATAACCCAACAAATTAGCAATAAAGTAAAGAATTCACATTACTGACTTAATAAAACAATTCTGAATAAGCTACAAGAGGGTCTCACCCAAACAAATAACTGGTGCCAGAAATATGACCTCAAGCTAAATGCCAAAAAATGCAACATCATCCCCTTTGAGGAGAGTGATGTCACCACAAATTATCACATTAGTAACAATGTTGTAAGCATGCAATACATTGTATGGTACTTGGGCACCCAGGTTGATAGAAACCTGACTTTTGACCACCACGTTGTCTCCGTTGTCAGGAAAGCTTTTTACATGGCCCAATTCATTAGTAAGGGTATCTCATCCAGGGACAAGGAGGTCATAACATCCCTGTATTCTTCCTTTACAAGAGTCATTATTGAGTACAATGCCCCTTTTGGGATGTGCCTCAGCAAAACACCCTACCAAAAGAAAGACTGCAACCATTTCTACAAAAAACGTCAAAGGACTAAGTTCACTTAGTTATCCAAACAAACTAAAAAAGCTTCTTGCTTTCCTCTGTCTCTCACTGGTCCCTATAAATTTCACCATTTGCTTGCTTTCCAGGCTAAAAAGATCCTGCCTTAAGAGACTGCCTCTACCTCAGAAATACTGGTTATACTTAAAACGCTCACTACAAAGACCATAGCCTTCACTGCAACATAAACAAGCCACTTTTTATGGATAGGTTCTTGACACAAAAACCTTCAACTTCTATAAAAAGCTCCTCTCATTATCAAACAACGTAGTTCAGCAACACGATGGCTGGATGGATAGCCATAGATGTAGTCCTTGGGTAAGTAGCTTAGCCTTCATCAAACCAGATGGAAAATCCACATACTAACCTTTCCCAGCTGGATGGCTAAGATCTAATATTGGTTACTCAAGTCTAGTTGCCCAAGAAGAGGGGCATGTTTAACTAAGAATTCCATTTGCAAAATTATATTCAGTTGTTGTTTCTTCGCTTTTCGGTTAGGGGTCGCCACAGCGTAACTCCGGTCCACTAATGATTGGTAGTTGATTTTTACGTGCCGAGTTACCAGCCCTGATGCACAGCCTTCAACGAAGGTACGCCCATTCACACATGTCTCCACACAGAAGACGCTCTAGCTGAGAATTGAACCAGACAGCGTCTTACTGTGAGGTTACAACGCTACCGCAGCACCACCACCACGGACTGCAAAATGATATTCAGTATACATATTAAATTTCTTTCTCTTACACACACACACACACACACACACACACACACACACACACACACACAAAAAAAAAAAAAAAAAAAAAGCCCCTACTTGTAAAATAGGCAACCTCAGTAATCACATGACACCCACTCACTGAATGAAATTGTCTGGAAGTCAAAATATCTGAAAACAAATTCATAATAGAGATGGATTCATCCATGTAATTTCCTACCACCAAAAGGACCATCAATAAATCAACAAACAACTGCTCGGCAAAAGTAAATCAATAAGAAAACCATAAGCTATAATGTTACATGCTGGTGTAAACATATAACTTGTATCAATCCCCAGGTTAATCTATACCAAAAGATTGTTTCAGAGCTTCAGCTATGTACAAACATCTTTCTCCTAAAACCTTAACTCATAGCTCCAGCTATACTCTGTCGCATATCGTCTACTCAGAGGCGATCTCTGCTTAACATACAAGGCCATGTCAAACCCAGAGCTGTTGGACATGCTACACTTAAAGAAATCCCAATCCGTCAGAGCTACACGCTCCAGGGATCTAAACCTTGTCATCACAATAAACAAAACATGCTGGAGGGATAGGTTCCTGACCCAGAGACTCCCCAGACTCTGGAATAGATTGCCCATACATATCAAGCAGAGTGCCTCTTTGGACCTCTTCAAAAGGAACCTTGACGACTGGATGGGAGAAAGGAAATTCACCCCAGGGATTACGTCAGTCACCCTGCTAGACAGGGGTCCAGGAAAGTAAATAATGTGGGAAGAAATAGCCAGGGAATTGTTATGGCTAGGCTTGTATAGGCCCTAGGGCTGATAGCCTAGTACCAACCTATGAACCTATGAACCTATGAATCATTGATATTTGCCTTGCTGTAATTATAACTGTAAAAAAAATGTTTTTAAGTTTATTCTGTACCTCAGTGATTCTCACTGTTACAAAATGTAATCTCTGCCATATTGTATGAGTACTGCATCCATAATTTGCTGTCTCTCTCTCTCTCTCATGTATTATATTGCTTTGTGTTATTTTTGGAGCTTTTCTCCCCGGGCCTCCACTAGAAATGGACCTGTGCTCAGTCGGACTCCCGGTAAACAAATGTAAAATAAAATAAAATAAATAAAAATAAACTTCCCTCCAATCTAAAGCCATTTGACATTCAGACATTTTAATTTGTGCAGAAGTTACTCACAGACTGACAGTTTACTGAGCTGTAATGCTGACCTTCGCTTTTGAAAAAAACAAATTCCCAGACTTTGTCAATAGTTCAAAGTCTCAAGAGGATTATTTATTTATTATATATTTATTTATTTTTGGAAAACATCTTTAAAACTGTTAAATTGATTACACACCCAGAAACACAGAAAAGTTATTGTGATTATGTAAAGCACAGACTGCTGCAAGAAATCAGTCACATTAGCACTCTATGCTTATGTCCGAACAGATGAATCATACCTGTCAATTCCTGAAGAAGTAAAGTAGCTTAATAAGAAGGTTATTTGCAAGGTTACATGGCAGTTTATATTGGAAATAAGCAGAGATATTAAAAAGGCTCTGTTTTCATAATTATGCGAAAAGTCTTCCAAGGTAAATACAACTTCTGATTTAGTATGGAACCATACCTCTCAACCTTAGAGCAAGAAATCTGGACAAAGCGAAAAATAAAAATGGGACACAGGCCCAAAAATAGTTATGCATCACAGACACCATTGAAACAACTGTAGCTGCAAACATTATACATCACTTATAATCTTTCTATCCCATTATTGTCAGTTAAACATTATATGGCTCATTCAGTCCTGCCTTCTTTTGCATCAAATAAAAATTACAGTTTTGTACCTACCATAAATGTAGATGTTCGAGTGTTGATACTGCTGCAGTCATCACCCTTGGGTTTTCCTGCCATCAGACAGTCCATGAATTCCAAAGTCTGGGTCAGCTGCCATCACTTTTTCCGGCGCGGTGCGCCAGGTGTATATCAGAGGCAGCCGACGCCATTTTCTTCAGTTTTTCTTGCCCCAGATGTCAGGTGCCCCTAAAAGTGAGGGCATGTTATAAAGTAACAGCAAAAACACAAAGTACAGAAATTAGTAACCACCCTTAGGCCCATATTCCATGTAGATGGGGGACTCACAGCTGTGGAAGGCAATACAGAGATACAGAGGGGACGGAGGGAGGGAAACCAGGACTGCAGCAGTGTCAACACTCGAACATCTAGATTTATGGTAGGTATAAAACTGTACTATGTTCATCGTGTTACACTGCTGCAGTCATCACCCTTGGGTTGAGTCCCAAAGCAAAGTAAGGGAGGTTGGAGTTTATATAGCATTAGGGCTGGCGATGAGGCCCTGCAGGACTGCAGATGCAAATCCAGCTCTGGAATTAGAGAAGAGTGGAAGGTGGTAGTGCTTGGTAAAGGTATGCACAGAACTCCAGGTTGCTGCCTCCAAAATATTCTTGGTGGCACCCCTCTAAGGAAGGCAGTGGAAGTGGCTGCTGCCCTGGTAGAGTAAGGCCTAATATTGGTAGGGGTCGGCTTACCGTGATGTGTATAACAGAAAGCAATACAGTGACTAATCCACTTGGATATTGTCTGCTTGGAAATGGCTTTTCCCAGAGAAGATTCAGCATAGGAGACAAAGAGTTGGTCCGATTTCCTGCTGGCCTTGGTCCTGTCCAAGTAATAGCGTAGTTGCCTATGGATGTCCATAGAATGCAGAAGCCTTTCCCTCTTATTTTGAGGGTTTGGAAAGAAGGTGGGAAGGTGAATAGTTTGGTTCAGAGACACACTGGAAACCACTTTGGGCAGGAAGGTAGGATTGGTTCTGAGAGAAACCCTATCCTGGTGGAAAATGAGGAAGGGCTCAACTGCCATGAGAGCTTGCAGCTCAGAGATTCTTCTAGCTGAGGTTATGGCCAGGAGCAGGGTAGTTTTCCAGGAGAGGAACTTAATCTCTACTGAGCTAGCTGTTTCAAAGGGTGGTAAGGTTAGTTTTTCCAAAACAAAGTTGAGGTCCCAGGCAGGGGTAGGAGCTCTGCGATGAGGCCTGAGATTCTTAGCTCCTCGGAGGAATTGCTTAACCAGAGGGTACGAGAAGACTGGTGGATCAGTGTTGTAGTTGGCGGAAATGGCGGAAGCGTGGATTTTGATGGAGGAGAAGGTTAGGCCACTGCTCAGTAATTCAGTTAAATATTGCAGGATCTGTGGCACATTAAGTATCATAGGGTCAAGATTTCATGAATGATTCCAGGTGCAGAATCTCTTCCATTTGTCAGATTAGGCCTTTTTGGTAGTAGGCCTTCTAGCTTCAATAATGACATCCATAACAGCTTTTGAAAGAGGCATAGATTGTTGCAACCTTAAATTCTCCATGCTGCTAGGTTTAGAGTCCTGAGCTGTCTATGCAGACTCTGTCTGTCCTGTTGAAATAATAATTGATTGTCTTGAGGCAAGGCCCATGGGGGTTCCTGAATCAGACATCTTAGAATGGGATGCCAGTGCTGGCGGGGCCAGTCTGGAGCTATCAAAATCATACTTGTTTTTTCCTGTCTGGCTTTTATGAGAACTCTTGGCAATAGAGGCAGAGGAGGGAAGGCGTAGACATGCAGGCCGTTCCAACTGAAGGAGAGGGCATCCGTCCTCCATGCTTGTTGATGAGGAAGCTTTGTGCAGAAGAGAGGAAGCTGGGCATTGTTTGGGGAGGCAAACAGGTCCACCTCTGGTGTGCCCCATCTCTGAATTATTTCTCTGAATACACTTGGGTTTAGCTGCCATTCGTGTGGGTCCAAAATGTTCCTGCTTAAGTTGTCTGCTAAGGCATTTTCTTTTCCTGGTAGAAACTGTGCTTGCAACTGTATCCTTAGTGTCATGGCTGTATTCCAGAGGTTCATGGCTAACCTGCACAAAGGGTAGGAGTGAGTCCCCCCTTGTTTGTTTATGTACCACATGACTGTTGTGCTGTCCGTCCTTATCAGCAGAGGGCCTGGGCTGAGGTGATTCTTGAAGGCTAGGATGGCATTGTGCACTGCAAGCATCTCCTTGTGGTTTATGTGTAGATGCCTTTGTTGTTTGTTCCATTTGCCCTGTATGCATTTGCCCAACATGTGTGCTCCTCATGCATAATCCGAGGCATCCGTTGTCAGAATTTGTCTGGCTATGGGCTGAGTGAAATGCTGACTGTTGTTCAGGTGACAGGCTTGGGCCCACCAGAGTAACTCCTTTTGAAGACAAGGTATGAGAGGTATTTGTATCTCCCAATTTAGAGAATGCTGAGACCAGACACTCTTTAGATACCACTGCAGTTTCTGCATATGCAGCTTTGCATATGGGATCAGCAGGATGCAAGATGCCATGAAACCCAGAGCCTGCAGGATTTTCCTTGCAGGGAGCTGGGTTCTTGTAGACAGTAGCCAGAAGTACTGAGCTAGCTGGATCTGCTTGTCTACCTGTAGGGAAGCCATCTGTGCCTTTGTATTCAGGCTGGCACCCAGGATGGTTATCACTTGAGAGGTTACTAATTTAGATTTCTTTTCATTGATTGTGTACCCTAAGCAGATCAACAGTTTCTTCACGTAATCCACATGCTGTAGTAGCTTGTCTTTGGTCCGTGCTTGAATTAGGCAGTCATCCAAGTAAGGGTAGATCTGGATTCCTTTTAGTCTGCAAAATGCAGCTACTGTTGCCAGGCATTTTGTAAAGACTCTGGGCACAGTAGATAAGCCAAAGCACAGTGCTGAGAACTGGTAATGCTCTGTTCCCGCTCTGAATCTGAGGTATCTTCTGCAGGCCAGCCTGATCGGAATATGTAGGTAAGCCTCTTTGAGATCCAGGGTTACTAACCAAGCTCCCTCTTCCAACATGGGTAGAAGCTGCTGTAATGTCAACATTTTGAACTTTGGAACCTTTAAGAAGGTGTTTAGAATTGAAAGGTCTAAAATGGGCCTCCAGGCCTTGTCCTTTCTTGGTACTAGGAAAAGTCTTGAGTAGAATCCTTGTCCTTGCTCTTGCAGAGGACCTCTTGAATGGCTCTCATATGTAAGAGGGTTGCAATTTGTTTTTGTGCCTCTACCTTTTGATTTGGAGGTAGGTCTTGCATGCCTCTTAATCTTGGCAAGGTGTGAAAGAAGAACCTGTTGCCTTGAGATACTATGTCTAATACCCATTGGTCTTTGGTTATTAAAGTCCAGTTGTGTAGAAAAAGAGTCAGTTTCCCTCCCAGAGGGGCTGCCAGAAGCTTTTGATTTGGCAGCACTAGAGAGAAGTCATTAGGTCTGTCTCCTGTAGGTTTGGGATCTGCCTTCTCCCTCCTTTGATCCTGCAGACCCCCATTGATGTGATCGGTATGAAGTCTGAGGCTGTCCTCTGCCTCTCGGACGTCTGTACTTGCCACTTTGGGGTCTGTCTGAAATTGGAAAGGACCAGTTTTTTGCTGGCCAATTTCTGCTGAAACGAGGTGGCTGGACCTGCATGAAATCTTTAACCATTTGCATGGATTTGGCCTTATCCTCCATCTTTTTTACTACTTCCTCTGCTTTCCCCCCAAATAAAACATCCTGCTGCAAGGGAGCATCCAGTAACTTTGCTTTTACATGCTCTGGTAAATTCTGCTCTTTAAGCCAAGCATTCTTTCTAATGACAGAGCCTGTAACTGCAGCTCTACATGAGGCCTCCAATGCATCAAAACCACATTGCAATGTATGCTTACCCACCTGTTCAGCTGTATGCAATAAATCCTGCATTTCCTTAAAATTGTGTGATTCTGCATCTGGAATCATTTTCTGTCTTAACTGAGACAATATATGCTGCTGATACTTTAACATGTGAAATTGACAACTCAATGCTCTCATAGTTAAGGTAGAGGAAGTATAAACTTTTTTCCCCCATATGCTCTGTTATCCTTCTCAGATGGGACTGGGTTTTTTGCTGTGGCAGCACGTACCCCTTTGGGACCCTGGGAGATAGTTTCTGGGTCCGCCACAGGGCTTTTGAAAAGGAATTTGTGGGTATCTGGGACCCTGTAATATCTGTCTGGCTTAACCGGGGCAGGAGGTTAGGAATCAGGGTTCAAACTCGATTCTATGTAGACATCCTCCACAATATCCAGAACTGGGGGAACAGCAAGAGGCCTATGCTGAAGTAGGAGAAGAAAATCTCTGAGTCTTTTCTTAGAGTCAGAGTATTCCTGGCCTTCCCAATGAAAATGTTCCCTCATTGCATGCAGTGTCTCCCCAAAGGCGTAATCCTCAGGTGGGGATGCCAACGGAGTGGATTCCTCAGCATCCGAATCCTCATAAGGGTAAGGGTATTCTGGCTCAGAAGCAGAATCAGAAGAAATAGACATCTGGTCTGAGGAGCCATATTCTGTATCCTGCCTAGGCCTTTTGTCTGGAGGAGGCTTAGTTCCTCGAATCATTCAAATCAAATCTTCAGCCATTTTTAACATCTGCTTCCTAGGCATAGAGGCCTGGGAAGGAGAGTGCACTTGCTTCTTGGCCTTATGCCTAGGCCTAATAGAAATGTGCTCAGGAGTAAAAACTCCACTGGTAGTCGGTGGAGGTGCAGAAGGGCCTGAGCCCTCGGCTAGAGGAACATCCTCAGAACTGGCATCCATACTAACAGAGAGCCCAGCCGCTTCCGGAAAGGGACAAAGGTTCCCCTGAGCTGGACGTCAGTGCTTGCGAACCCACTTCACAGAGTATCAGGGGACCAGCAACCGCCGAGGCCTCATCGTCGGTTCAGGGTTTCGCACGTCTGTCCTTGTCTTTGTGTTTCTTCAAAATGGCGGGCGTCGGCAAATCCGATGGCATCGTATAATTATATCTCCTACCAAAAATGTGCTCTGCAAGTTCAGACCGACGTTTGATAGTACGCTTGTTAAATCTAGCACAAAACGGACACCCAGGGATGTCGTGGTCAGGGCCAAGACATGGAATACAGTAAGAGTGAAAATCCTTATGAGGGATTTGCTTCCCACAAGAAATACAATTATTAACTTTTACTGACATTGGACTGAGGCAAGAAAAAGTTTCCCCAATGGGGTACTTAGCTTTATATTCTTGAAGACTTCGGATCTGGATTCTTGAACAAATCTCAGGAGTAGGCCGACCGGCACTAGCAAGCTGCTTTTGCGTCGGGCACCGTGCGGCAAGAAAGACTGAAGAAAATGGCATTGGCTGCCTCTGATATACCCCTGGCGCACTGACATAGGGGAAAAAGTGACGGCAGCCGATGCCGGACCAGACTTTGGAATTCGGGCCGACTGCGGGACCGCCTGATGGCAGGAAAACCCAAGGGTGATGACTGCAGCAGTGTAACACGATGAACATCCATGTTTTGACAAATGCATTAAAAATAATAAATAAAACACATTGCATCAACATCCTACAACTTCCTACCTGCAAGCAACCACAGAGCTTTCACTGAAACTAGGGCTGCTTGTTTCCCCAGAATGACAGCTCTCCCTAATTAAGTCTAATGGTATACAATCTACCAGTATCTGGACTACCTGAAATAAATTAAATTATTGTCTGTAAATTGAAAGTACACTGTTTAATTAAACTATATTTCTAAGCCCACTTACTATATTTTTTCAGTAACATTCCAATATCCATTTCCAGGTCACTGTACAAGACATTGGCAGTGGTAGACTTGGCATCCTTCAGAACCCCACAGGCCCACGCTAATACATTGTCCATTAAATGTAAATATCCATCCACTGTAAATGGCAAGAAGCTATGTCTTAAAAAATCTATTTCTGGCATGCGTACCCAAGTATTAGGTTTTGAAACAAAGAAACATTCTCCACAGTCCGTAAGTCTCTGTCTTTAATAATCATCTACTGTTGCAGCACTCCCAACACATAAGTGCACACATACACACTAAAATCCCCAACATTTAAAAAGTGACATTGTGCCCACTTGATTTGCCAGTATTGATGATCCGCCAAAGCTATGCTTACTGTTGTCCAATATATCACTGCTTAGAACCCACCAATGAAAAAACAGTACTAGGTGCTTTTTTGTTTGTCTGAAAAAACAATACAACTGTATATGCTACAGTCCCACATAGTCAGTCCACTACTGACCCATTAACCTTAGGCTGCTGTCTCATTCTTACTCCCTGGGACTGCATTACCTTGGATGACTACTTTTATTTCCTAAGCAAAAGACACAAATTGGAAGATGAGGCAAAACTCCAGACATTCTTTGAAAATCCATACAGTTAAGAGGTATGAGTTGATGTTCAGTACAACACTCTCCCTGTCAGGAAAGCCACAATTTAATGAAAGTGTACTCTTAATGTATGATATATTTATGAGCTAACTTGTTTGTGTTCAGTAAGTAGACTGATCATTGTTAGCCTCTTTGTGCACATATATACACACATACACACACACACTCTTCTTCTACTTTCACACACACAATTCTGCTTTCATACATGCACTCACTCACTCCGTACTAACCCATTAACACAGGTAATTGCTGTCCCTTTCAAAGGCAACAGCAGCAAATCTATACATGAGTCCCTCTTCAGTGAGAACACACACACACACACACACACACACACACACACACACACACACACACACACACACACACACACACACACACACTGATTGTTCGGTGCAAAATAATGGCATAAACACACTGACCCTTTTTTGGCTCAAAAACAAAACTATGAGGGTGCTTTGGTGCATGTGCACACCGACATTAGCGTTACAGGTCACGGGAGTGAAAAACACAAAACAAAAAGAGTGTTTTGGGGCATGCATACATCGATGTTGCAGTTAGAGGTTGAGGAAGACCTCTGAGGGCCGCATGCGGTCCGCGGGCCACAGGTTGGACACATCTACACTAACACATACAGTGAGACTAGAACTGCTGTCAGGGTGGTCCTTTAGACGCAGTACCTGCAACTGAAATGACACGCTCAGATAATCACAGTACCGAAAACTGAACTGACATGACGAAGTGATCACAAGATCTGCAACTGAAATGACATGCCCAGGTAATATAACTGTACACATTCTGAGTACATATGACCTAGAGCATATGCTACAGTCCTCCCATTTTAAATTTTGACTTAAGCTAAACAGAAATAAAGTGAAATGTGTAGAACTAATTGAATAAATAATCATTTCTGATTATTTTTCAAATGTACACATCATTTAGCTAGCATTGTGATACTTGAGTTAATGTATGTGAACAAGTTGTTATGTTTTTTCCATGAATGATGCTTTATTGCCATAGTTGCACAAGGCCGCACTACCACAGTACACATCAGTACTTATTTGTTGATGGAAATAATTTCCAATACTCCGTTTTAGTAGCAGTTGCACTATTTCTTAATAAAAATTATACTCTCTACCCCAAAAACTTGCCTTTGGAATTGAACCTCAGTTATTCATTCTAGCATTTATGCAGCCCTACTGGGCATGGAGCAGTGACTTGGCTAGGTCCTTCGGAGTAATATTCCTCAGTGGAATGCAGTGTTGTGTACATTTATATGAATAATTGGTCTTGGCTGACTTTTTTCACCTATCCATCTCTGATCAAAAGTTTGGTCTGTAGTTCCTGCTGGAATGTGAAACTGTTTGACCATCATGTTTGGGAAACTGCTTCAGTCAGAAGTTCGGTCTGTTATCTCACTTGTGTAAAACTGCTTGATCATCATCATCTAAAAAGAGTATTGATCTTCAATTCTTCATTTATTACCAGACCGCCTATACATACATCTTGGAGGTAAGATCCAGGGATTTGTGTTTTGGAGGTAGAAGTCAACAGGCACCATTTCCGTGGTATCACTTTGCTCCTCATGTGGTTTTCACATGATCTATTATCTTGCCTGTTAACCGCCATCTTGTGTTTTCTCCACATAGCACATCTTATAATAACAGGGTACTTTTGGCACCCAATCCCAAACAGTTTCAGTTACTTACCAGATTTATATATATATATATATATATATATATATATATATATATATATATATATATATATATATATATATATATATATTTTTTTGGTCAATGCTTTCTTTTTCTGATCTGTGGTAAAATTCCTAGTTGCTTATCACATATACATTGGTGCTGCGTTTAATGTGGTTTTCTCAGTCCTTCTACTGTTATTATGTCTCACTTGGGACACAGTTTTCTGTTAAACAATAATTATTTAACCTATGTTGCAGGAGGTTACCATAGGGCCTCAGATGTTTAGCAGTATTCTCAGATCTTTCCACAGCTTTTTTTCATCCATTGTATTTGTGAATGGATGGTTAGATGAAATTTATCTGACTTCAGCTGTCAGCATTTGCTACTTACAATTCATTCAGACAAAACCACTTTTTCTTAGGCATTATTGTTGCCAATTATATTTTTGTCACCAGAGATGTCTTGAAGATGATGTCTAGAACTTCAACTGTGCATCTAATGCATTTAGGAACACTAATTTGCTGAAAGGAGCATTAAAGTAAATGCAAATGCATTACAATGGTATGTACAGTCATTCCCACGGATGCAGGACTTTTGTCAGTTGTGCATTTTCTTCTGTTGGACATTTGCTGCAGTATTTGTTTAAGCCCTCACTTTCTATATCAATGCCAGTGCACTTTGCAAAACATTATTTTATTTATTTAACATCTGTTTACCAGGAAAGTCCGATTTGGAATGATTCAATTTTCAGTGGAGGCCGGGGAGAAATGCTCCAGATGCATGTCTTTCTAACGTGGGAGGAAACCGGAGCACCCACAGGAAACCCACACGAAAGCAGAGAGGGCATGGAGACTCTGCATAGAAGGCACACAGCTGAGAATCGAAACAGAGAACATTTTGCTGTGAGGTGACAATGCAAACTGCTGTGCCACTGCACCTCACACTTTGAGCAATGATCCCCTCATGCATAACACCCAGCTTCCTAAATATAACTTGGTCAAGACAACCAAACTGAAGCTACTAAAATGGGATACTTTATTGCAGCCCACAGAATTAAATTGGTTTAGGATTACCAGATTTGAAGGGATAATTTAGAGCTACACATTTAAAATTTATATCTATACATTATATCTACTACTGGCAGAAGACTGCAAAACAAAGTGACAAAGTGGAAAGAAATTATGTTGAAACAGGGGAAGTTCACAGATTAAGGAGAGAGGAGGGATTTGGACGCAGGATGTTAATAAGAACAATAACAACCATACACAATATTTTATCTACAAAGTAGCAAAAACTATTTTGAGAACTAAGCCAACACAGGAATGGATAAAAGAGATTTTATGAATAAGGATGACTGCAAGTAGGGGTACAGAAAATAGGCAAGTGGGGGGCTGGAATTTACTGGGGAAAATAAGCAAAGGAACAAAGGTATTGGAAGCAAATAACTAAGGATAAAAAGCCATAGAGTTGGATGAGGCTAAGCAGAAAGTTGGGCTGCAGGTTGAATTCTGACTTCCCTACCAGAGACAGATAACAAGAGTATACACAAAGAGAAAGGCATAGGGGAGTGTTAAATAAAAGATCAACTCTGGCTGAGTTTATAGTTGAGTCTAGAACAGAAGCTTCAGTGAAAAGAAATGATAATTAGTAGGGCGCACAAAATAATGCACAGTAATTTCTTCTTCTTCTAGCTTTTCCCAATTAGGGGTTGCCACAGCAGATCACCTGTCTGCTCATGATTGGCAGTGGAGTTTTACAGTTCCGAGTTGCTAGCCCGGTGCCCAACCTTTCACAGAAGGCACACACATGCACACACTCATGCCTAGGGCCAATTTAGAGTGTCCAATCCACCTACAGCATGTCTTTGGGATGTGGGAGGAAACCGGAGCACCCAGAGGAAACCCACGTGACCACAGGGAGGACATGCAGACTCCACACAGAAGACACCCCAACCGAGGATCGAACTGGAGAACCTCTTGATGTGAGGCAGCAGCGCTAACCGCTGCATCGCCGTGGCCGCCCCAGAATGATGCACAGTAACTATAGGAATCAATTAAAAGATGTTAGAAAAACTGTAAAATTTAAATGAAAGGCAATATACAAAGGAACAATATATCTATATATATATCTATATATATATCTATATATATATATATATATATATATATATATATATATATATATATATATATATATATATATATATATATATATATATATAGTGCAAATCCATAGTATCTTAGCATTACTACATCGTGTAAACTCTTTGTTGTTCACATCATAGGAAAGTCCCTGTAAGAACAGGAACGCATACTGTAAAATGTCTAGAATGTAGACATATGTCTTCTTTGTTGACAGGAGTTACTGCACACCCTAATATTGGAATGGTAAAAAACACCAAGAATTCAGCAAAAGAACAAATATCAGGCTATAGTAGGCTCTTTTTAGAGAAGATCTGAAGTAGCATTTGTACTACTACTGGAAATTTGGCCAGAGTATCAGGGAACTTCACCTACTCTTTTCTACAGGTGCCATGGGATCTTTTGCATCCACCTGAGTTACCATTTAACATCTCACGGGAAGAATGATACATTCAGGAGTGCAGCACCTCCCTTATGCCGCACTGCACTGTTAACAATCTATCTACTTGGTGTGGGAATAGAACCCACAGTCTTCTGCACCAAAGGCAAGTGTGCTACCTTGTTGTGCCACTGAAACTGCTAGACCTAGTGGGAGATTACTCATCACCCTGGGCACCATCACAATGGACCCTGCCTCAGATGGTGGAGACTATCCTGGACAGGAATGTGGTTCATTAGCCAGAGTAACTCTCCATTTGGCCAGTTTGGGCACTTGACCTCCAGTCAGTAATCTCCCCCACAATGTCAGCCAGCTGCCGATAGATGGCAAAGGTGTCACCTCCAGTGGTACTGGTACTGTCAAGTGGAACTAATCCAGCTGTCCCAGCATCCATTGCAGGGCTTCATAAGCCTGGTGATTCAGGGAGGGAAGGAGGTGTAGAGGCAACTGTGGCAGGATGGGACCCAGATGTGATGCACGCTTGTAATGGTGATGGGAGTATTGTTACTACTGCCACCTATGGGGGCCTACCTGTTACTGCTGCCACCTATGGGGGGTTGACTATTTCTGGTGCCACCTATGCGGGGCTGACATGCCTTGCCAAAGGAATGGATTCAGGTTGTGATGCGGCTGTATATCACAGTAAAATAAATGGAGAGAAACAAAATAATAAACAAAATAAATATATGTAAAAGAAAGGATAATGACAAAGGAAGGAAGAATAAAGTATAAATACAATGATAATCTGAAGCAGATATATATATTCTAACTATGATACATTTAAACATGATATGTTTGATGGAACAAAAGACACTTTTCAACTTGACAAGGCTACTAGTACACACAACTGAGATTTGAATTTGGACCAGTAGCCATCCTTACTTGTAATCTGCTTATAAAAGGTTAATGTGATAAGCTACTTAAGTAAAATTATTGGGTGTTACTAGTCTGAGATGCATTAATGATGCCTGAGACAAATGTATACTCTGAGATGCATTAATGATGCCTCAGACAAATGTATATATGCAAGGAAACCATGATGCTCAGATATAACATTTCACTCACAGGTTATAATCAAAGGAAATAATTGTATTGAACCAGATGTCACCCAAACAAATCTGTCAATCATACATATTTGCCCTGTCTAATGATGTAGTTATTATAATGAGACAGAAAAATAAACCTGAAATAATATATGATACCCCATCGGGGGGGATTGAACCTAGAGGCATTCTTACAATGTGGAAGCACAGACTTAATGTCCTAACCCACTTGCCACATATATGAGAATGCATGCTCAAGCATGCTAATAAACATTAAACATTCATACTACTATCTTTGAGTGGCAGCAGTAAAGACAGGAGCGGCAATTGAGTGAAAGGCATACATTTTGTGAATGAACTGTTACTATTAAAAGCAAGACAGTCTGAAGCAAGTATATACTTAATGTGCCACGGCTTTGGTGCTCCACTCTTCTCCTGTACAGCTGCCTATTTCCTTCTATATCTTCAGGGACTATAAACATAAACTTAGCATTGTGTAATGTTTGGGGATGGCATGCGATGCCAGTTTAAAGGCGTTCCTGATACAAGTGCTCCAGTTATGGTACACGGGCATTGCCTACTTCTTAATTTCATCCTCCCATCAGTGTAGGACATCAGGATTGCAGGGCTTCGTGTCACTGTAACAGTGGCCACACTATTACCCCATAAGTGAGATGTCAGTGGCACAAGTGATAGCTTAGACTAAACTATTCCAGCCTTTAGTCTTCTACCAAGGCCCTTCATAGCCATCCTGGACAAGCCACTGGCTGAAATCCTGATGGACAAGGTGGAGAGATATTTTTGTCTCCTTCACTCACCTCCCTTGTGCCCTTGACAACACTATCCTCTCCTTCTCCAGCCGTAACATCTCATCTTGAAGAATCTCACATTAAAATGTCAGAAGATTTGTGTTCAGATCAGGTCTAGCATATCCCATCTACTGTGCAATGAGAGGCATAGATGGGTACCTCATCTGTGTGACACATGGCAAACTTAGAAAGTATTATTATAGTTCACACTGGCAATTATGGTGTGAAACATGGCAGTCATCAATCCCTATGTATGCTAAAAAAATCAGGCATTACAATTCCTACATGGACAGATGATTAAATATGGAATTACAGTTCCCCCATAAATGTATGTGCTCAGTGCTGCCTATAGGGAGCCAGGTGTGTCCATGGCATCAAGTCCACCTCTGTATGATGGTTAAGAAACACAGTCACTTCCCCACATTTTTATGCTTATACATATATGTTTTGGAATATGGTGTAATGATTATAATGATTTTAAAGGTGGTTGTGTCCTTGAAATATTTTACACAAATTGGGCTGTGCTTATTTAAATACTAATTTAATTCTACTTCAGTTTTAATTGCCTATTTATCAATTAATCATGTATGGCTGCCTATAACTATTGAATAGTTTTCAGATCCAATTAAGTCTCTTGATGTAAAGTTGAAAACTCTGCCTTAGTTGTCACTCATTTAACTTGGATTTTAACATGTGGGTATTAAATGTTTATATACATAATTTTACTTACTTTTGTTTTTTGAGGGGATGTTGTTTTCCAGCAGATTTGGTTTGATTTTTGGTCTTGGAAGTGTGCATTGCTACTTTATTGTATGATAGTTAGTAGGTGTGCTTGTTTTGCAAACTGACTGATTCAGAAGGCATAATGAGCCGATCCCTAATTAGCATAATTATCATGCCATCCTGGTGAATCTGCACGATATTAGCATGACAGGAGGTGCCGAGCTTTATTGTGTTATGGAAGAAACCTCTACAGCTCATAGTGCAACACCTGCAAAAAGGTGAATTTCCAAAGAAAACATTAGTTCAGAAAAATATCTCTTCTTGTATACGTTAAGTGCTATTTTTCACAAGGTCATTAATTTGTAGTATATCTACTTTTAACTGATACTCAACCTGCTCATATTATAAAATGTGTGGTTATTACCTTTAAGATGTATTAATGGGAGGATTGCAAGGGTACATCAGTTGCAGCATATACTCACAGCACATATCTCAGTAGCAAAAATATTTACAACAGTGATAGGAGCAGTCATGTCTTCTAGGTCAGTTGCAATTTTGTGATTGTTTTGTGGGAGACGTGCTCCGTATATCTGCAAGCCTGACATTACTTCAAGAGTGTGCATACAGATATAAAATTCATATATAATTGACAGGCACAAAAACTATATATTATGTGGCCAAGGAGGATACTGATAGTGTTATGGTTTGTAACAGCCAGGCAGGAACAAGGCTGTTAGTTCCACTGTTTCTATACCAACACAGCAATGCCTAAAAAAACAGGGCAACCAGAAACAAAATAATGCATCTGCTGGAGCATGATCATCCACATAAGTCCAAATTCTCAGGTGCAGAAAATGAGGTGCCATGCTACTCCTTCCTGACCTTTGTAACCTTTGTGAAAGGGAGCAGCTCCTTTAGAGATTTCCACAGGGTGGTGCCTCATGTTGGAGTAAAGCAGGACAGGGCCTCAGAGACAATGTACTTCAGATGCCCCAGGTATGTAGGCCTGTTTCTGTGTATCAGTACCTGAAGTCCTCGGACAGGCCTCAGAGACAATGTACTGCAGATGCCCCAGGTATGTAGGCCTGTTTCTGTGTATCAGTACCTGAAGTCCTCGGACAGGCCTCAGAGACAATGTACTGCAGATGCCCCAGGTATGTAGGCCTGTTTCTGTGTATCAGTACCTGAAGTCCTCAGACAAGCCTCAGAGACAATGTACTGCAGATGCCCCAGGTATGTAGGCCTGTTTCTGTGTATCAGTACCTGAAGTCCTCTGTAGCCCTTAGTCACTATCAAACTTATTAATGCTGTCTGAATTACAGTATGCAGGTACAGTGGAGGGGAGTTTCAACATTCACAACCATCTACACAAGATGTACACATAAAGCGTTACTTTTTCTCATGTTTATATTTGTAAAACACTCATTTGTATGTATATCCTGGTCCCAGGTCATATTTACACAGGATATTTTGTGCTTTGGTGTATTCACAGGTGATTCTTTATTCTTCACTGGCATTGTGGAACTACCACTTTTGCTGATGGGAGATCTGCAGCCTCTGATGATGATGGTGAGATGGTACAATTAGGGGTTACAGAATGTGTGATGGACACAAGGAATGTGACCACTACATCCCCAGCATAGACCATGGACACTGCCTCTCTACCTGTGGATCCCACACATCACAGGGAAGACTGGTGAATGGGAACACTACTGATCAGGGAAGTGTGTGGGTCCTTAGTAGACATATGTCAGAATCTTCCCCTATCACTCATGGACAGAGATGTCCACATGGTTACTATAATGGTAGCTTGCTAGTGACATGCATACCATTCTCCCCCTGAGGCTGGTGTGTTAAGTGTATATGCAAGAACATCTTGGAGGCACTGGCTAGTACCACCGCAACCATGGTGGAGATAAGGATGGTGAGGTATGGTGTTTGTGATGACCTACAGGAATGCATATCCTGTATGTGTGATTTCTTGGATAGATTCATTCACACACAAGAACATGTAGTGTCTTCTTTGGCTCACCTGCCAGGGGTGAGGGCCATCCACAGAGCTGGTCATCCACTAAATCCACAGATGTTAGCCAACATGGCCAGAGATGAACAAAATCCTGTTCCTGCAGTGCTATTGTTTCTGCAAAAACATCTTTTGTGGAGGTGTCTACTCCCATGAGAGGCCATCCCCACAGTCATGGCCCTTATCATGGTGTGTGTTTGGCTTACTTGCTGTACTCTGTTTAATTATTGCTGATCTCTGTCTGCATTTTATTTTGAATTATTTTTTTTCATTTAAAGTTTGATTACTAATATTTTGTATCTTATTCTTGTGTTACATTTGTTCTGTCTTAGGTTTTCTGTTCTGTTAGCATTTTAAGAGGTCTTGGCTAGGGTCAGTTAGAAAAGTTAACAAAGAATTTTGCAAACAGTGAATAACATCAGCTAATTAGTGGGAGGAGCTGAGAAATAGCATTCGCCATTTAGCTAGAAATACCTTTATTTAGCTGGAGTGCTTGTTTGGCTTGTTTGCTGTACTCTGCCTCAATATTGCTGATTTCTGTCTGCATTTTATTTTTCACACCTATCCGCTCAACTGTTGTTGTATTCTTAAACCTGGTGGCTTTTGAGTTGCCCGCCCCTACTATAAATCTGATTTTGGACATTCCTCCCAGTCCCATCTCATCAGCGCATTCTGCTGAGTACATGAGATCATTTGGGAAGGCCCACCCCTTTAGTTTCTTAACCTTGAATTATCTTCTATTTCCCAATGCACTTTATTCAGCTGCTTTTACTGTATTTCTGTTTCTACCTACTTTATTATTTTATTTTGCTTTTGCTGCTTGTTCTTAAAGTGTTCAGTTGCATTAATTCTGCTGCATTTATTACTGCTTGTTAGTGGCATAATTAAATTGCAACTGTTATTCTAAGCCTCTTAGTTTTGGTTTAAGCAATTGGGCTTCAAACCAGCTATCTTACATAAAGAAGGTTTGCAGTCTACACTCTTGTGGCAGGGGAGGTAGCTTACATCCTTCCAAGTTGGGAATTGCTGGTTGAATGCTTAGTGTGTCTGTTATTCTAAAAGTGTCTTAGCTTGGGTTTAAGCATTTGGGCTTTATGCCAGTTACTTTACATTAAGGTTTTTGGTCTGCACTCTTGCAGTGGTGCAGCGGTTAGCATTGTCACCTAACAGCAAGAGGTTCTCCCATTCAATTCTTGGCTGGAGCACCTTCTGTGTGGAGTCTGCATGTCCTCCCCATGGTTGAGTGATGTATAAAGACATGCAGGTAGGTGCATGCATGAATGGGTGTGCCTTCTTTGAAGGCTGGGCATCTGGCTGGCAACTCAGCACCGTAAAAATCCACTGCCAATCATTAGCAGACCAGAGTTCCGCTGTGGCGACCCCTAACTGGGAAAAGCTGAAAGACTTTTACTCTTGTGGGAGGAGAAGACAGCCTCTGCCCTTTTGAGCTGAGAGTTGTTGGTTGAAGGCTTATTGTGCCTGCTTATTTTAACTGTTTTCTTCTGGCATTGTTGCACTTTGTTTGCTGTAGCATACACTAGATTCAGACCTGCTGAATCTACTCCTACTTGCTGGAAAGGGTTCCCCTGCACCCTAGTGGCAGCATGCAGTTAGAACTCATCTGAGTGAAGGATGCTGAAACAGGGCTCAGTTTTGAGCTTTTTTATTGGTTAGTTTGTTTAAAACAGTTTGCTGATTTGCTACAGAAGCACTGCATTTAAGGTGGGTTGTGCTTATTTGCTCATCATGTACTGCCACACAGCTGTAGGCACCATTGGCGGTTATAGACTCAAACATTTTTGCCTGCAAATTTTCCCTTAGTACTCTGCTGGTGCTCCATTGGCGAGTTCTCATGTTTGTTCCTCACTGACAGGTGATACATTCAGTGAAGCTCCTGAGGTACCAACATAGATCCTACCCCTAGCCCTTCGCATTTTTTGTTCACTTCTTCTGTCCTTTACTTTACCTGGTCTTTCTTGTCCTCTTCCTGTTTTCTGACCACATGAACATACCTAACATTATGGAGGGACAATTTCCCACAGTTTCCACAGTCAGCCTGGTCGACATGAGCATCCTGAGGCAATGTAGCAATTTCCTAATATACACTGACAACCCACTTCTTCTAGTCCACACACATTTATTACGTGAGAAATGCATCTTTATCAAGAACCCTATAATCCAGGCTCTCTCACTCACCAGTCAGTTCATCTGATACTAAGCAGGATGTCAGCATGCACACCTCACTTCCTGCACCTACCAAACCAACAACTCATAAACCCACATATCTGGAGGTCCTTACCAGAAGCTTACCTAAACATCAGAGACCTACCAAACACAAGCACACTTCACATAATACATCACTGCAGAACATAGTACATATAATATATCATACACCATTGTCTCACCAGTCAAGCCCCTAAGGCATATCACAAAAACAAACATGTTAGTCATAGGTGACTCAGTTGTGAGACACACAGATGGCCCTCTTACCAGTTAGGATAAGGAAATGATTGCAGTCAGCTGTCTGTCAGGTGCTAGGATCCGCCACATCACACACGTTCTCAAGTCTCTCAACAACAGGCACTGTTATGACTCTGCCATAGTCCATGTTGGTGTGAATGGCTTGAGATGTACCTCACTGGACTATATGAAGAAAGACATGACTGAACTCTCTGACTGTGTGTCTAGGCAGGTATGTCCCTAGCCATAAGCAGCATTTTACCTTCACCTAGGATCATACCTCAATATAAACAATAAAATTATTGACTTCAACAATTGGCTTAGTTTCTGGTGTAATTCAAATGGGATCCAGTATCTGTCAGCCAGGGATGACATGGTCGACAGACCTCGATACTTTTCCATAGATGGTCTTTATCTGTTACCCCTGTTATTTCCAATGCTGGCTAAGGCTCTGGCCACCCGCATGGCGCCTTTTTTAGGCAATATCACAAGAACAAAATTCCTGATGTAAAAATACCCTCTAAAAACAATATTAAGGTTATACTGCTAAACGCTAGGAGTATAAACCAGAAACTGCACTCACTGGAAGCAGTCCTCAACTTGGAAGATGCTGACATTTGTGCAGTCACTGAGATTTGGCTTAAGGCTACAAAGAGCACCCCAGCTATACCAGGTTACATTTCCTTCCACATGTACAGACCACAAACTGAAGGTGTGAGAACTAAAGAAGGTGGTGTATCAGTATTCATTAAAGATAAATACAGCTCTAAATTGGTTAAACTGCACTATTCCCCTGAATTATTTCAGGTGCAATTGACTGTAGGTAAGATGCCTCTTCAGGTCATAGCTAGCTATAGGACCCCCTCCAATATATCAGGACATCAACTCAACCTACTTGGATCTACTTGAGTCAATCAAGACCAAACACTCTGGTTTTGGGTGACTTTAATTACCTGTCCATTGAACGAGTAAATTATACGTGTTTTAACTCACTTGCCCAAAGGTTCCTGGACTTCATTAACTCCAGTGACCTGGACCAGCAAGTTGACACACCCACAAGGGGCTCAAACATCCTGGATCTGGTGCTCACCAAAATGGGGGATGGCTGCACTACCCCCAGTATGTGACCTTCCCTAGCGAGATCTGACCACAAATCCACCTTGCTAGAAGTAACTATAAAACAAGACCCCCTTAGCAACAATTGGACTAAAAAACTTCTCCAAAGCCAATGACAACCTCTTATGTGATAGCATAAATAGCTTCATAGCCCACCCCCCCCACTGATGGAACAGACACCTATGCTGAGTTATACACCAATGTTTTATAAGAGCACCTGTACAATTGTATAGACTCTGCTGTACCTGATGGAACCAAAGCAACATCTTCAATGAAAAACAAACCTGGTTGTTGGACAACTACCATTAATAAGCTATACAGCAGGATAAAGAAACTGCTCTCTAAGAGTAGAAAGGAATTCTCTCAAAACTGGTAATACTCCCTCCTCAACTTAAACAAACAAATAAAACTCCTAGTGAAGTCCTCCAAAGCTAAGAATCCAAATTAGCTTCCCTAAGGATAATCACAAGGCATTCTTTAGTTACATCCATAACCTCAACTGTAAGTTCCAGATTTGCATTGAACTCCTAGTTAATGGTACTACAAATACAGAACCTGTGACTATAGCAAACCTGCTGGCTGATAGGTTCAGTGAAAATTTCTCCCCCCTCTCCCTGCTACAGATACCCCAAAGCATCCCTAACACATAGCCCCCACCTAGTATCTCTGAGGAGCAGGTCTTAAATGCCCTCTCCAAGACCAAAAACACAGTTTCTGTAGGACCAGACAACATCCTGAGCTGTGTTCTACATGGGTTAAAAGAGGAATTAGGATCAACATTGGGCACACTTTTCAATCACAGCCTAAGAACTGGCTTTGTCCCAGCAGAATGAAAAACAGCTAATGTCATCCCTTTGCACAAATGGGATGGATGCATGCACGGATCCCAGGAAATATAGACCCATTAGCCTGACCAGCCTTATCTGCAAGGCCATGTAACAAATCATCATGGACCTTATTAACAAAGATATAGGAAATCTGAAAACACTCAATCCCACCCAGTTTGGCTTTGTCAAGGGGAGATCATGCCTCTTAAACTTGGTGGACTTCTTCAAGACAGTTACCAAAGCCCTAGACAAGGGTAAATCTGTGCATACGGCCTACCTGAACTTAGCCAAGGCCTTTGATACAATCTCCCACTCAGGCATCATTGGTAAACTCACCAAGCTGGGTATCAACCCATATAGTGCCAGGTGGGTTGCAAACTGGCTCACTGATAGAACTCATATGGTCAAAATAGGGGACTCCACCTCCTCCACCAGATCTGTAACCAGTAGTGCTCCACAGGGATCAGTTCTGGGACCCCTACTGCTTGGAATCTACTTCTCCGAAGTGCAGTCTAAAACTAAAGGATTGTGGCTGACAAAGTTTGCTGATGACTGCAAACTGGGAGTTATTATTAAAACCCCTAGTGATGTCAACATCCTGCAAGAAGGACTGATGACTGGTGCCAAAGTCATGGTATTATTCTTAATGCAAAAAAATGCATTATCATCCCCTTGGCAAGAGTGATATTCCTGCAAACTACCACAGCAATAGCAATACCCTAAGCACACAGTCAGTGGTGAGAGATCTGGCACACAGGTCGACAGCAAACTTAACTTCGATCACTATGCCTCCACAATGGTAAGAAGGGCTAATTTCATAAGTAAGAGCATTGCTTCCAGAAAAAAAGAGGTTATAACCACCCTGTACTCTTCCCTCATCAGGCCAGTAATAGAGTACAATGCTCCTTTTGGTATGTTCCTTACCAAAAAAAAAAAAAAAAAAATTCATCTGCTTTTACTGTACTTGTGTTTCTTCCTACTTTATTTTGTTTTTGCGTCATCTTAAATATACTCAATTGTATTTATTACTACTTGGTGTAACTCATTCTAAGCCTTTTAGTTTCAACACTTGGGCTTCAGACCAGTTGTTTTACATTAGGAAGGTTTGTGGTCTGCACTGTGGTGGCAGGACAGGTAGCTTACATCCTTCTAAGTTGGGAACTGCTGATTGAGGGCTCAGTGTCTGTTATTCTAAAAGTGTATTAGTTCTGGTTTAAGCACTTGGGCTTCAGGCCAGTTATTTTACATTAAAAGGGTTTGTGGTCTGCACTCTTGTGGGAGAAGAGGCTGGACTCTGCCCTTCTGAGCTGGGAATTTCTGGTTAAAGGCTTATAGTGCCTACATATTTGAACTGTTTCTTACTGAAATTGGTACACCTTGTTTGCTGTAGCATAGACTAGATCCAGGCCTGCTGAATCTAGCTTTGTTTTAATAACTTGAGCACTAATCCAGGCATTCTTTAAAGTAAAAAAAAGGTTTTTTTTTGTTTAGTGACAGCAAAGTTTTTTTTTATACAGCAATCCGTGGCTTTCTCAGAGGAATAAACACCAAACACATTACACTCCATTTATATCTGGAAATAAGGAAGTGACATCTTCCAATTTCCTGAACTGAGCAGCCATTTTTATATAATAAACAATACAATGTACTGCAAAACATCTCCTCATTTAATACAACAACAAGTATATAAAACTTCATATAAAGAATATAAAAAGTGATAATAAATTAAAACATTACATCTAAATACTAATTAACCTAAAACAGTTAAAAACATAACTTTTTATTTCTTATTTTATTTATTTATTTTTGGGACCAGCTGACCTAGTAAACAAACCTAAAAGTGTATATATGTTTTTGTACAAGTATATATGTTTTTTTTATATGTATGTTTTTATATTTTATGTTTTATATTTTATATTTTATATTTTATATATTTTATATATACACCTGCAAAAGCAGACTGCTACACTCAACTATTGTTGGCACTCATATCTTATACTTATTCAAAGTGTAATTAACCAAATTTTAACTCTAAAATATAAGGAACCCATTTGTTCATTATTTTACTACCCAGTGGTAGGTGTTTTTGACTATGGTATTTCCACATGTTCTTAAAACTATAGCAATCCTTCACTGCCCTATTATTATATAATGTGACCACGATGAAATTAGGAGACCACAATATCTTATAATCTACCTAAAATAACTTTTTTAATTTTAGTACAGAGCTATATTGCAGTTGCTGTTCAACCCAGTAGTCTTTAATGGTACATGGTCAATGGCCATAAATTGGAAACTGTGACCTGGATTTAAACCTATATGCTGTTTCACCTGTTCTGACTTTACTACAGAATTTCATTTGAACATACCTCTCTTTTTATAAAAGGTGTTTGTAACAATTCCTTGAGGTTGTTTGATCTCTTAAATATAAATCTAGGTTTACTTTTCTACTTTGTGTGGTTTGTGCGGACAAGGACATTCCTGATTGTCTTGGCAGTTACCTATTAAATATCTCCGTGGCATTGATAAGTGAGTCTTGATGATTGGATACAGCACCAGTTTGGAGCAAGGAACCAGTCCGGAAAGTATTATGCTGTAGCCGTTCTGAAGCAACGGGTCTAATTCTGAACTGACAATACAGGTTTGGTAAATTCCAATAATGGACCTGTTGGGACTAATTTTTGCTTACCGGACTTAGGGGGTTGGTTATTGGACACTGCCAACTTAACTTTTGGTCAAGAAGGTACGATATCTAATAATATTAAAACACATGTTTAGCAGATAAGCTAAATTATTTGACTCAAACTGCTTAAATTAAAATTGCAGTTGAAACAGTGTATTGTGGAAAAACTAATACCAAGGTTCAAATAATAATTTTGTGCCATCTGCTCTGATAACTGACCAGGTATTTTTTACTGATTTGGAAATACTGTTCCAACAACAAGGTGTTCAACTTTTAGAACTTATTGTCAAGCATTATTCATTGCATATTGATGTATTAATGGATGAAATTAATAAGCTGGACAATGACATTAAAATCTTGACTTTTACTAGGTACAAAATTGGCTATGGACGGATTCGTTTTGTCCAGTATAGATACTTTGTTGTTGAAGTTAAAAGCTGGTAAAATAAAAACTGATTAGAGATAGGTAATGATAGTCAGATGGTTGATGTGGTGGAGGAGATGAGTGGGTTGGATGATGTAACAGAAGAAAACAATGATGGTCATAGTAGTACAGGATTAAGATGGAGTAATAGAATAAAAGGTTTTGCCAGAAACAATGGAGGACCTGGTAGTTACCAACATGGTTCTAGTACTAACAACAAATCAGGTAACCAGAATAATGGTAACAATTTTTTAGGTCAACGCAGCAACAGGCCTTATGTGAACAGGAGGAAGAATTAATTGTAGACCAAGACCCTAATGGGGTATCCTCCTCGTTTGTTGTGCAACCTGATTCATGTTGCCCACCTATTGTACATAAATACCCTGTTATTCTTACCAACAAAAATGGGGATTTTAAGATTTATAATTTTTCTGACATCATCCTTGATGAGCAGTTAATAGAATTACTAGCTTTTGGCAACTCTTTTGTTCCAAGTAGAACTGGGAGTATTTCTAGGGAAATCATAGAATTAAAATGTTATGTGAGGAAAATGAACCTAAAATTAGTGTTTAATCAACAAAATGACACTGAAAATTTAAACATTGGAAGTAGTGGTGATGTTTTATCAACCATGAAATTGGCTAGTGTGTTCAACCCTCCATTACATAACACATTACAACTGTTTGAAAACATCTGTGAAATGGATTTTAGATTTCTTGCCACTAATGGTAATGACAGGGCAAGTTCAAGAAATTCAAACATTTCTAAGGAACAACTGTTGTTATTAGATGAGATATGCCAGTTACCTGTACGTTTGTTAAAAAACCTGAAAAAGGGTGGGTTGGTGTTATTTGACAACTTAACATACAATGAGAAGATGACTATGGTATTGGACACTGAAGCTTACATTAAATCATCTAAGAGTGAGGTCAATTGTAATATTCATAGAATTAGGGGTTATTTTAGGGACCTGTTCCTGGCAGGAAAAATTGATATTAACTTGTACATTTTTATACATATTATTGTCCAAAAATACCTACCAATGTTCGAATCCCTAAGATTCACAAGAGTATTAACAAACCCCTATGAGAGCTTTGATCGGGTGGGTCCCTCTATCACATACCCCCTGTTGAAACTTATAACAAAATACTGGATAAATATATGAAGGAGATTACTAGTATATGTAAAAGACTGTGGTCCTTCCTTAACAACATCAATGGTATTCCATATAATAGTGACAACAACTTTTAACCATTGACATGGTAGATCTAATGGATAGGGTCTATGCTTCAGGTATTTGGGGCCTCTAGGTTGGAAATAGACTTGGTCACAGAATTATTGGACATTGTCCTCACTTCCAACTACTTCACCTTTAATGGTGACTTTTTCCCTCAAAACTGGATGGGCTCTCCATGTGGGCTGGAGTGGCATTGGTGTAAGGCTCTCTCTCCATGTGGGGCTGGAGTGGCAAATTATGTTATGGGATACTGGGAGGCTAACATCTTAAGAAAGATCTCTGGTTTAATGGAACCTGTTATGTACTATACCGTCCGTTCCTGATTTTTTTTTTTTTGTTCAGGGGGCTCGAAATTTAGAGCTGGGTTTTCGCGGGAAACCATGAATTCAACAACTGAATTCTTAAAATTCACATTCAAATTTTCAACCAGTGAAATTGACTACCTTGACGCGTGAAGTTAAAAAGACATTATAAGTCAAGGGCTTATATCAACAGTGTTTATTCTTTCCTGCACTTCTCCAGTTTTCACCCATACCAACAGAAAAGGTCCATTGTAAAGGGACAACTGGTGAGGGCAGGAAGAATGTGCAGTACTATGGTTGATTTTATTAAAGAATGTGGATTATTGAAAGAAATGTTTAGTAACCGAGGGTACCCTGACCAAATGCTAACAGACCTGATTGGTGAGGTTACTTACAAAAGGTCTAATGGTTTTTACAAACCTTTATTATTTCAAAAAAATCATACACACACTGTCCCCATTGCTAATACAGTAACGACTGAGATTGATTTGAACAGTGGGGAGATAGTAACAGGGGCATCTTTAGGTGTAGAATGTGACTTTTCTTTAAGCTTCATCACTACCTTTAGTAAAAAATTAAGGATTCTGCTGCTAAACGTAAGAATTGGCATCTTATATCTTCAAATTCTCTTTTGGTTGAAAAACTAGGTAGTAAACCTAGATTTATATTTAAGAGATCAAACAACCTCAAGGAATTGTTACACCTCAAAACACCTTTTATAAAAAGAGAGGTATGTTCAAATGTGGCTTTTGCAAATTCTGTAGTAAAGTCAGAACAGGTGAAACTTTTATGGTTAGGGAAAAGAAGTATCACATCCGTTTTACTTTAAACTGTGAGAGTAGATCTATTATTTACATCGCCATGTGTAATTGTTGAATGTATGAACATATGTGCAAAATAGAACCGATAAGGGTGACAATGCACTGGCAAAGCATATAGGTTTAAATCCAGGTCACAGTTTCCAATTTATGGCCATTGACCATGTACCATTAAAGACTAGGGGAGGCCCTTTTTCATTAATTTTGGAAAATCGGGAGCTTGAATGGCAGTTACGCCTTGATGCGTTTAGGCATCCTGGGTTGAACAGCAACTGCAATATAGCTCCTGTACTAAAATTAAAAAGTTATTTTAGGTAGATTATAAGATATTGTGGTCTCCTAATTTCATCGTGGTCACCATTATAATAATAGGGCAGTGAAGGACCGCCTTTTTTTGCTATAGTTTTAAGAACATGTGGAAATACCATAGTCAAAAACACCTACCACTGGTAGTAAAATAATGAACAAATGGGTTCCTTATATTTTAGGAGTTAAAATTTGGTTAATTACACTTTGAATAAGTATAAGATATGATGGCTTTAACAATAGTTGAGTGTAGCAGTCTGCTTTTGCAGGTGTATATATAAAATATATAAAATATAAAATATAAAATATAAAACATAAAATATAAAAACATACATATAAAAAAAACATATATACTTGTACAAAAACATATATACACTTTTAGGTTTGTTTACTAGGTCAGCTGGTCCCAAAAATAAATAAATAAAATATGAAATAAAAAGTTATGTTTTTAACTGTTTTAGGTTAATTAGTATTTAGATGTAATGTTTTAATTTATTATCACTTTTTATATTCTTTACATGAAGTTTTATATACTTGTTGTATTAAATGAGGAGATGTTTTGCAGTACATTGTATTGTTTATTATATAAAATATAAATGGAGTGTAATGTGTTTGATGTTTATTCCTGAAGAAATGGCGGCCGCGTTGCTTTGTGGCGGCTGCTGTCACTACAAATAAAACCCGTAAGGACTTTTCTTCTTGTGTGGGTTTCTTAAGGACAGGACCCTCGTTTTGTTTTTATTTGGTTTTCTTTTAGTTTTCATTGGTTCATTCTTTAAAGTATTCAATTGCATTTATTACTGCTTGGTAGTAACTTGATTAAAGTGTAGCTATCATTCTAAGTCTTTTGGAATAAGCACTTGGGCTTCAGACCAGTTGTTTTACATTAGGAAGGTTTGTGGCATGCACTGTGGTGGCAGGACAGGTAGCTTTCATCCTTCTAAGTTGGGAACTGCTGATTGAGAGCTCAGTGTCTGTTATTCCTAAAGTGTATTAGTTCTGGTTTATGCACTTGGGCTTCAGGCCAGTTATTTTACATTAAGAAGGTTCGTGGTCTGCACTCTTGTGGGAGAAGAGGCTGGACTCTGCCCTTCTGAGCTGGGAATTTCTGGTTAAAGGCTTATAGTGCCTGCATATTTGAACTGTTTCTTACTGAAATTGGTACACCTTGTTTGGTGAAGCATAGACTAGATCCAGGCCTGCTGAATCTAGCTTTGTTTGTATGCTTGTTGTTTGTTTGCTTGTTATTTCCCTGGAAAGCTAATTCCACCTAAAATGCGGCTTCTCAGCGCTTCTGTGGATCCCTAGTGATATCTACATTGCTTACTGTACTTATTTCCTTGTTTCACTTAAAGGAAAGTTACTGTTTGTCGTTTTTGCATTTAAGTTACCTGTAACACATTGCACTTAAGTTACCTGGCACTTGCTCACTAAAGCAATTATATAAGTCAGCACTAAAAATTAAAAGCACTACACCCTCACTCCCCATTGGCCCTTGTTTGCAATTATAAAGGAATTCCCAATATTATTCTAGCATGTCCAAAGGTCAGTTGTCAATCTCCTCTCTGGTCCAGCTGGTGAACCTGGGAATCTTGAGGCAATGTTACAACTGCCTCATGTACACAGACAACCCTCTCCTCCTCCCAACAAATTCCAACACATGTGAGAGATGCAACCATATAGCCAAAATGGAGGCTAAGCTCTCTCAACTCAGTACTGGCATAACCAGTCAGGAGGAGAAGGAAACCACACTCACTACAATTCCAGTCTCACATAGACCTACCACGACAGCAAACCAAACACATAATCACACAAAAACATACTCGGAGGCTCTAAATAAAGATCTGCCTAAGCAGCAGAGACCTCCAAAGCAGACACCCAAGCAACCGCTACCCCAAAACAAAACACATGCAACACATATCTCACAAAGCCAATGTGTCGAACAGTCACAGCCCTTAAGGCTAAACAACACACCTGATACACTTGTAGTAGGTGACTCTATCATCAGGTACACTGACGTCCCGCTCACCAGGCTGAACAACGAGAAGGCCACGGTGAGCAGCCTGTCGGGCGCTAGGATCTACCACATAACACAAGCACTCAGGTCACTCCAAGGCAAGTACAAATATGACTCAGTCATTGTCCATGCTGGTGTGAATGACCTGAGACGTACCTCCCTGGACTACATGAAAAGAGACATAGAGGAGCTCTCTGAGCATGTAGCCCAGGCCGGTATGACCCTGACCTTGAGTAGAATCTTACCCTCACCAAGAATGATGCCACAATATGAAGACAAGATGATCAATTTCAACAATTGGCTTAAGTACTGGTGTCATTCAAAGGGGATCCAATGCCTGTCAGCCTGGGATGATATGCGCGACAAGCCACGATGCTTTGCTAGGGACGGCTTGCACCTGTCACCCCTGGACTTTCAGATATTGGCAAAGGCTCTTGCTACCCCCATAGTGCCTTTTTTGGGCAAGGCTCACAAGACAAACCCACCTCCATAGGTGTCACAAGGGATAAGAAACTAAGAGTAATGCTACTCAATGCCAGAAGTCTAAACCTCAAGATGTATGCACTTGAAACTCTCCTTAGCATGGAGAACATCGATATCTGTGCAGTAACAGAAACCTGGTTCAGGGCTCCCGAGAGCACCCCAGCACTACCAGGTTATACCTCATACCATGCTGTTTGGCCTCAAAACTTGGACCGAACCACAAAAGGAGGGGGAGTATCGATATTCATCAAAGATACCCACACCTCCAGGTTGGTGGCAAAGCACGAAGCATCAGAGACTATCCATGTGCAACTAACAGTGGGTAAAACTGCCTTCCAGTTTATAGCCTGCTACAGACCACCCTCCCAAACCCAGGAACTCCACTCGACCTTCCTGAGAACACTGGAAAATATGAAGGTCTCTCCAAACACCATTATATTGGGCAACTTCAACTACCCAAACATAGACTGGGAGCATTACTCTAGCTCCAACACCCTAGCCCAAAGGTTCCTAGAATTCATAAACTCAAATGCTATGGAACAACTTGTTACCACTCCCACAGGAGGGGAAACATACTGGACCTGATCATCACCAACATGGGGACTCTATGCTCCAGACCAGAAGTGTATCCCTCACTGGTAAGATCAGACCAGAAAACTGATCTCACTGGATAGTCACATCCAGACCCCACGCCCTGCCCAGAAAACCACAGTGAAAAACTTCTCTAAAGCAAATTTCACACTCCTCAAAACTGAGGTGGAATCCTTCAAAGCCCCAGGGCCTGTGGAAAATATGGCTCAGACCACAGAATCCTTTATAAATGCATTCTATGAACATCTTCAGGAATGCATGGATCATGCAATCCCAAATAAAACCAAGACCCAATCCTCCAAAGGCAGACGTCCTGTCTGGTGGACCCCAGCCATAAACAAACTATACAATAGAAGTTGGAAGCTACTACATGATAGCAAAATCCCAAAAAGGGAAGGCATCTCTGATTAGTATTAGCAAAAAACTAAGGGCACTCATAAAATCGTCTAAGGCCAGCTTCAAGAGAAAAATTGCACAGGACACTACGGATAATCACAAGGCTTTCATTAGTTATGTTAGGAACCTGGGTGGGAATTCCCAGATATGCTCAGAATTAGTCCAAAATGACAAAAAATACACAGAACCCACAGACATTGCCAACATCCTAGCTGACAGGTTCAGCGCAAACTCCCCCCCCCACCAAAAGGGCAAATATCTATCCCAGCAGAGAGCTGCCCCCCTGACATCTCAGATGTTGAGGTAACAGCCACTCTCTCCAAAGCAAAAAAACACAGCATCAATGGGACCAGATGGTGTCCCGGGCTGCATCCTACATGAACTCCAAGAAGAGCTAAACCCAAACATAAAACTACTGTTCAATCTCAGCTTTACTACAGGATATGTACCCAAAGAGTGGCGTACAGCAATAGTGGTCCCTCTCCACAAAGGTAGTGCCTCAATGGACCCTGGAAACTATCGCCCCATAAGCCTGACTAGCTTGGTCTGCAAAGCTATGGAAAGGATCATCATGGACCTCATAAATAAAGATATTGGGGACCTACAGACACTGGATCCTATCCAGTTCGGCTTTGTTAAGGGCAGATCCTGCCTCTTAAACCTGTTTGACTTCTTTGAAACAGTCACCAAGGCCATTGATGAAGGGAAGGTGGTCCACACAGCCTACCTGGACCTCGCAAAAGCCTTCAATACAATACCACACTCAGGCATTATAGATAAGCTCACCAACATAAATATAAACCCCTATGTCACTAGATGGGTTGCAAACTGGCTCAAGGACAGAACCCACATGGTTAGAATTGTTGGAGCCATGCCAGACTCCAAACCAGTTACAAGTGGCGTCCCACAAGGCTCAGTCCTGGGACCTCTCTTCTTCGGTATACATTTCTCGGAGGTACAGGCCAACACAGAAGGACTGTGGCTGACCAAGTTCGCAGATGACTGCAAACTGGGCGCCATAATCGACTCTCCAGCTGACACAAGTATCCTCCAAAAGGGCCTCATAGAAACAGACAACTGGTGCCAGAGCCATGGCCTCAAGCTAAATGCCAAAAAGTGTATAGTCATCCCCTTGGCAAAACAAAGTGCCCACAAATTACCACATAGGTGGTAATCCATTAAGTACAGAAGAAGTAATTAGGGACCTGGGGACCCAAGTTGATAGCAATCTCTCATTTGACAACCACGTGGCCAAAGTGGTTAGAAAAACATTTTATATAGCCCACCTAATCATGAAGGGATTCACATCTAGATTAGGGGAGGTCATCGTGCCTCTTTACTCATCCCTCATCAGGCCCATAATTGAGTACAATGCCCCTTTTGGGATGTACCTTACCAAACACCTGCAGCAACTGGAAAGACCCCAAAAGTACCTCACCAAGAGGATCAAAGGGCTCAAACAGATGCCATATGCTGCCCGGTTAAAGAAACTCCAGCTCTACTCAGTGGCATACCGCCTGCTCAGATGTGACATGTGCCTGACGTATAAAGCCATGTCCAACCCGGAATTAAGGGACATGCTGCACCTCAAAAAATCCAAATCCATTGAGCTACACGCTCGAGAGACTTGAACCTCAGCACTGAAATAAATAGGACATGCTGGAGGGACAGATTCATAACCCAGAGGCTCCCTTCACTCTGGAATAAAATCCCAGTCCAGGTTAGGCAGAGTCCCTCATTGACTCTCTTCAAGAGGAATCTTGATGAATGGATGGAAGATCGTAGGTTTACCCCGGGTATCACTTCTGTGTCACTGTTAGACAGAGGCACAGTATACTAACCTCGAAAAAGGGTATAGCAAAATTAATTTAAAATGGGTGGCGAAAGCCAAACATACTCTGGCTAGGCTTATAAATGCCCTAGGGCAGTTAGCCTAGCATGAACCTATGAATCTATCAACCTGCAGCAACTGGAGAGACAAAAAAGGTTCTTTACAAAAAAAATTCAGGGTCTTCAAGATCTGTCTTATGCAGACAGACTGAAATCATTGCCACTGTACTCTATGTTGCACATGCTGCTCAGAGACAGCCTGTGCCTTGCATATAGACCAATCTCTGATAGCCTAGTACCTACCTATAAACCTATGAACCTATGATGCAGCTTTAATGAAAATGCTGCACATTTGCAAGTCAAGTTACAGACAGGTCACTCGCTCAAAGGACCTTAACCTGATATGTGGCATCAACAGAACTTGCTAGAGAGACACATTTGTCTCAAAGAGGTTGCCCTACCTTTGGAACAAGCTTCCTATTCATGTTAAACAAAGCCCCTTGTTCGCTCTATTTAAGCGTAATTTGGACGACTGGATGGGTAACCAGAAAGTCATCCCAGGGGTTCCATCTGTGTCTCTCGGCAATAGGTGCTGATTTTAGTGCCTCCTTGAACCAGACAGCCTTGGGAACACAGGCTGAACTTGGCTAGGCTTGCAAGGGCCCTGTGGCCATTAGACTAGTAAATTCATATGACCCTATGATCCTATGATCCAGTGTCCCATAGCAGCCACCTCTCAAGGTCATGCAGCACATCAAGATCTAGTCAGGTTCATGGTACATCCAGTGCAGCTCCTTATACAGTCACCTCTCCTGGACTGGGGCATGCAGTGGATGCTCACACCTCTAACATGCTCTGGATCTGTTGAGCAAACCAAGCCAAAGTGCTGCAACTACTGATGAGGCTGTGACCCTGCAGACCCACATTCACACCACTACCACAGCCATCACTACATCCCACATGTCACTAATACCAACCTTTCTCAATGAATATTAAACGGCATCCTGACCCCAGTACTGCCATGTCACTGAAAAGCACATTTGAATTTCATACTCTTTAAACTCACACAGTTCAGTTACAGAGAAATGTTCTCCTGCACTCCCTATTTCATCTGTGCAAATGATGATAACTGAGCCTGCCTTTTGTACATTCTTACTTGGTTTTTCTATATCTGATGCACAGTGTGGACAGCCTATGCATGTGTAAGCACAGCCGGGTGCTGGGTTTGCTGTGATGTACAGCATGGCCAGCCTATGCATGGGTAAGCACAGCCTGCTGCTCGGTTTGCTATAATGCACAGCATGGCCAGCCTATGCATGGGTAAGCACAGCCTGCTGTTGGGTTTGCTGTGATGCACAGAGTGGATGGCCCCATCATGGGTAAGCACAGCCTGATGTTGGGATTGCTGTGATGCACAGCGTGGTGAGCCTATGCATGGGTAAGCACAGCCTGGTGCTGGGTTTGCTGTGATGCACAGTCTGGCCAGCCTATGCATGGGTAAGCAAGCCTGATGTTGGGATTGTTGGGATGCACAGCATGGCCAGCTTATGCATGGGTAGGCAAAGCCTGGTGTTGGGTTTGCTGTGATGCACAGTGTAGCTATCCTAGGCATGGGTAAGCACAGCATGGTGCTGGGTTTGCTGTGATACACAGCATGGCCATCCTATGCATGGGTAAGCACAGACTGGTGTTGGCTTTGCTATGATGCACACTGTGGTCAGCCTATGCATGGATAAGCACAGCCTGGTATTGGTTTTACTGTGATGGACAGCGTGGTCAGCCTATGCATGGGTAAGCACAGCCTATTGTTGGGTTTGCTGTGATGCACAGCATGGCCAGCCTATCAGTGGGTAAGCACAGCCTGGTGTTTGGTTTGCTGTGATGCACAGTATGGTTGGCCCCTGCATGGGTAAGTACAGTGTGGTGTTGGGTTTGCTGTGATGCACAGTATGGCTGGACAAGGCATGGGTAATCACAGCCTGGTGTTGGGTTTGCTGTAATGCACAGTGCTGCCAGTTTATGTGTGGTAGGCACAGCCTGATATTGGGTTTGCTGTGATGCACAGCATGGCCATCCTATGCATGGGTAAGCACAGCCTGGTGTTGGGTTTGCTGTGATGCACAGTCTGGCCAGCCTATACATGGGTAAGCACAGCCTGGTGTTGGGTTTGCTGTGATGCACAGTGTGGTTGGCCAAGGCATGGGTAAGCACAACCCGGTGTTGGGTTTGCTGTCATCCACAGAGTGGCCAGCCTATGCATGGGTAAGCAAGGCCTGGTGTTGGGTTTGCTGTCATGCATAGCGTGGCCAGCTTATACATGAGTAAGCACAGCCTAGTGTTGGGTTTGATGTGATGCACAGCATGGCCTGCCTATCCATAGGAAAGCACAGCCTGGTGTTTTTTTTTCTGTGATGCACAGCGTGGCTGGCCCCTGCATGGGTAAGCACAGCCTGGTGTTGGGTTTGCTGTGATGCACAGTGGGGCCGGCCTATGCATGGGTAATCACAGCCTGGTGTTGGGTTTGCTGTAATGTACAGTGCGGCCAGTTTATGTGTGGTAGGCACAGCCTGGTATTGGGTTTGCTGTGATGCACAGCATGGCCATCCTATGCATGGGTAAGCACAGCCTGGTGTTGAGTTTGCTGTGATGCACAGCATGGCCATCCTATGCATGGGTAAGCACAGCCTGGTGTTGAGTTTGCTATGATGCACAGCATGGTCAGACTATGCGTGGGTAAGCACAGTCTGGTGTTGGTTTTGCTGTGATGCACAGCGTGGCCAGCCTATGCATGGGTAAGCACTGCCTAGTTCTGGGTTTGCTGTCAAGCGCAGCATGGGCAGCCTAGGCATGGGTAAGCACAATGTGGTGTTGGGTTTGCTGTGATGAACAGCATGGCCAGCCTATGTGTGGGTAAGCATAGCCTGGTGCTGTGTTTGCTGTGATACACAGTGTGGCCAGCCTATGCATGGGTAAGCACAGCCTGGTGTTGGGTTTGCTGTCATCCACAACATGGCAACCTCTATGTGGGTAAACACAGCCTGGTGTTGGGTATGCTGTGATGCACAGCGTGGCCAGCCTATGCGCGGGTAAGTACAGTCTGATGTTGGGTGTGCTGTCATGCACAGTCTGGCCAGCCTATATATGGGTAAGCATAGCCTGGTGTTGGGTTTGCTGTGATGCACAATGTAGCTGGCCTAGGCATGGGTAAGCACAACCTGGTGTTGGGTTTGCTGTAATGCATAGTGTGGCCAGTCTATGCATGGGTAAGCACAGGCTGGTTTTGGGTTTGCTGTCATGAATAGCGTGGCCGGCCTAGGCATGGGTATATACAGGCTAGTGTTGGGTTTGCTGTCATCCACAGAGTGGCCAGCCTATGCATGGGTAAGCACAGCCTGGTGTTGGGTTTCCTGTCATGCATAGCATGGCCAGGTTATTCATGGGTAAGCACAGCCTAGTGTTGAGTTTGCTGTGATGCACAGCATGGCCTGTCTATCCATGGAAAAGCACAGCCTGTTTTTTTTTTTTTTGCTGTGATGCCCAGTGTGGCCAGCCCCTGCATGGGTAATCACAGCCTGGTGTTGGGTTTGCTGTGATGTTGGCAGTGGCCCCTATGCATGGGTGGCACAGCACAGGTGTTGGGTTTGCTGTGATGCACAGTGTGACCAGCCTATGCATGGGTAATCACAGCCTGGTGTTGGGTTTGCTGTGATGCACAGTGTGGCCAGCCCCTGCATGGGTAAGCACAGCCTGGTGCTAGGTTTGCACACTTAATTTTTACAGCAGTGTATCTGATGTGCTTTTGCATACTATGTTCTATATATGCAAGTTTCTGCCACTCTGTTTGGGCAATGGCATACTCTGTTCACTTCTATATGACATGGTCATCCCCTGCTGCTACCTCCTTCTCTGACTCCTCTTCAAGTTCTGCCTCCACTGCCTGTTGTGCCAGGAACTGCTGGCCCTACAAGCTCTCACCCTGACATAACTGTTTCCTAAGTATAAAATTGTGTAGCAACGCACACACACACACACACACACACACACACACACACACACACACACACACACACACACACACACACACACACACACACATGGACACTGTTTTTTCAGAAATGGCAGGGTCATATTGAAGGGTACCAAATATGATTTTTGTTACTAAGGATCATTTGTCTGTGATGAACAAAGACCTGCTGCTTTGGGACAGTATCTTTTTTCATGATATTTGGGAATTATTGTGGCTGGCCTCATCAATGACGTTTTAAGACCACTAGTTTCTTTGTTATTTTTTTTTTGTTTTGTTTTTTAAAATACATAAAGCCTCACATACCTTAGTATTGACCAGGACAAGTAGTCCATAACTCCTGCAGGTCTGCAGATGAGGGCAACACGTATCCGCAGTTTCTTGAATGGTGTCTCTATCAACAATGTACCAGTCCACAATACCAGTGTTGTGGAGTTCATGAAATGTTAACAGTGGTCAAATGACCCCGCAACTTCTGGGGAATGATGCTCACCATCAGACATGGCAGAGGCAATAAGAGCCTCTGGTAGATACTCATTTACTAAAGTTGCAGTGACCTGTAACACTGCTTAATTCACTCAGTTTGAACACTGGCATTGGGCTGGGTTCAAATATGCAGAAAACACAGCTCCACTGGGTAGCATATATACGTTTCTAAATTACTCCATCTTGGTTTGTCTAATTATGATTATTTTAATAAGTTTCCTTACCTTATGTCCTAGTCAGTATATGACCATTGGGTTATATCATGCCAGACCATGCGGCTTGGCATGGCCATATTGTGCAGCTTATTTTACTGAATTGCACATTTCCTGTGCATGACCGCTCATTTCACAAATTCACTTACCAAGATGCAAAATGTTCTGAATCTGGTTCCCAAGTGTTTGATCATAAACAATTTATGTGTTCTTAAAAAAGATGTAAAAAATTTCACTTCACAAGTGAAGATCAAGAGGTAAATATTGGCATCTATTTGTGAGAAAATGTAGCAAAGCTGCTGGTTAAGGCTTGAGGAAATGCCTAGTGAATGTAAATGTCCGGGGAGTGGAAGACTGACAACAGGCTGAACACACTAAGAAAGAGTCAAAGTTAGAATGGATGATATATTCTGAGAGTCTCAGTATATCTGATCATAAGCAGTTTGGGAAATGTATGTCAGGAAAGTCACCTTGTGAACAAAGTTCTAGAGGTGACTCTTAACATCCATTTAAAGAACACATTAGCTGTAAATTATGACTCACCTGATTATAAGTTTTTGTAATGTAAAGAGCTTTCTTGTATTTCTTAAAAACTGATACACATCTATTCATTTGATGCACTTATCAATAATGTCCTTACTTTCTGGTACTGTGTAGGCTATCAACTCTTTCCTTGGATTGTTATTGTATGCATTCCCGATGATACAGCTTGATACTAACTTTTTCTGTTTGAGGTGATATTGTGGCACTCCTAGCTACAATTTAATATCTCTTGTTCTTTCTTTGCACTTTATTGTACCCTGATGTGAGACACATATTTTCTTAAATGTGTGTTTTCTCAAATTATTGGAAACTGTTGATTGTCATATTTAATTATTAAACCATGGGAAGAACTTATTTCTTCCTTGAGAGAGTTTCTTTTCTCAATCCCGATTTTTGTTCAGATTATCACTGGATCAAAAAGTTGAAAAAAAAAACTCTAAAATTCACTACAGAACATCTAGAACCTCATGACTACGGGGGATCTAGTGGTCCCTAGACCCCTAGCTTAATACAACTGCTTTTCTCCCAAAGTTACTGCAATATAGGCTTAGTCACACCAGCTATGATGACATGTGTTTGTCGACGCTCTCTGTGTCCCACTTTGGACATCAGAAAAGTGGTAACCCTATACTTGCACTCTCACAGATTCTATCATATATGTCTGGTCACCGATCATTGTTTATGAGTAACAGGAAGTTTGCCTACCACCTAAAGACATCAGGTGCTATGAGGTTTGAAACAGAAGGACAAGCTGGTTTGTCTTCAAAGTCAGACAAGTGGATCTACTCCTTATGGAGTATCGAGTGTCCCTAACTATGTAGTTAATAACTTGGTCAGCAGACCAAGGATGTTAAGTGCAAGAGATTATAATAACCACACCAACAGAAATGTTTGTAGCAAACAGCAACACCTACAAGGAGTGTAATTCTTTGAAATGCTTGGCTGCATTATTTAGAGCTTTTCGGGTATCACCCATTCCTTAGAAAGCAGTCTCTTTTTGTGTTTCCTCTTCATACAGAACATTTTTTCATTCTTCTGTACGTCTGTTTCCAAATCTAAGTAATCTACAAAGTAATGCAGTGTGGTTCAAAATACTTTCCTGTGTCATTAGTGTCTTGCTTGTGAATTCTAAATCTTTCAGTAAGTCACAAAGAATTTTGGATTCAAATGCTTTAAATGACTTTTATGCACAAGTTAATTGTTGGTCCCAAACTACACAAAAAGTCTGTAAGTTCCAGCACTCACTGTATTTAATAATGCTGCTATTTTTTTTTAATTTGTTGGAATGTCATTGGTTAAATAATATAGCCAATCACAGTCAATATAAGTTGTCCAATCTTCTTTAGTAGCATCACACATCATTACGATATGCATGGCCAATTATGAAACCATATCAGCTCTTTTACTGTTCTGTGTTTCCCTGTCATACACAAACCTGTATTTAAACACTTGTCTAAATATAATTTTCCAAACTAATTTCTATTTTGTATGGATACAAAATGTTCTATAGCAACTGTTGCTCATCTGAAACATGTATTGCATTTTTAAGCAGGCACAAGTAATTTAAAATATTAATCACATCTGAGTGTCTCTATGTTAGGCAGGTTCACTTTTAGCTCCTTTTAGACTTCATCTTTACCAGCTTAAGTTGTTCTTCTTTTCTACTGTACCACAATATCACTGTATGTTTTTCAGCTTCTTCTTCTTCTTTCGGCTGCTCCCATTAGGGGTTGCCACAGCAGATCAACTGTTTCCATTTCTTCCTGTCCTCTGCATCTTGCTCTGTCACACCAACCACCTGCATGTCCTCTCTCACCACATCCATAAACCTTATCTTAGGCCTTCCTCTTTTCCTGTTACCTGGCAGCTTCATCCTTAGCATCTTTTTTCCAATATACTCTGCATCTCTCCTCAGCACATGTCCAAACCAACATAATCTTGCCTCTCTGGCTTTGTCTTCAAATCTTCCAACCTGGGCTGACTCTCTAATATACTTATTCCTAATCCTGTCCATCCTCGTCACACCCAGTGCAAATCTTAACATCTTCAACTTTGTCACATCAAGCTCTGACTCCTGCTTTTTTGTCAATGCCACTGTCTCCAACCCATATAACATAACTGGTCTCACTACCCTCTTGTAGAGCTTCCCTTTCACTCTTACTGGTACTCGTCTGTCACAAATCACTCCTGACACTCTTCTCCACCCACTCCATCCTGCCTGTACTCTCTTCTTCACCTCTCTTCCACACTCACCATTACTCTGAACTATCAGAAACAGAAACAGCTCTAGCTTATATGAGCTGCAATCATCACCATTTGTAGTGTGTCTGCTAGTATCCCTTTGTCCTGTCAGGAAAAAAATATATGGCTCAGTTCAGAAAGGATATCTGAGGCAATGGACAAGGGTAAAAGAGTGCATACTGCAAATCTTTGCCTGATCAAGGCATTCAATAAAATACCCAACTCAGGTATTGTTGGCAAACTCTCTAAGCTAGGCATAAACCCTTATATAACTAGCTTGATTGCTGAGTTCTCACATACAGGACCAATAAGTTAGGATCAGTGAGATGACCTCTACCAAGAGGCTGTCACCTGTGGAGTAACCCAGTGCTCCATGCTGAGCCCGCTCCAATTGGCTTCTAGTTCTCAGAAGTCAAGGCTAATGTTTAGGTCTCTGGCTCACCAAGTTCACAGATGACTGTAAACTGGGAGTTATCATAGATTCCTCCAAGACACGAAACAGCTTGCAAGTGGACATAACAGAAACAAATGACTGGCTCCAAAATTCATGGCCTAAAACTCAATACCAAAAAATGCATTATAATGCCATTGGGGAAGGTGTCTACCCACATTTATTACTCCATTGATTAAACACCCTTAAGAGTCGACCCAATAGTAAGAGATGTAGGAGCATGTTTAGACAGCAATCTGACCTTTGACCAACATGTAGCTAAGATACTAAGAAAATAATTCTGAGTTGCCCAACTTATAGGTAAGGCTGTGTCATCCATTTCCAATTTATCAGACCTATCACTGAATACAGTGCCCTTTTTGTCATGTACCTACCAGACTCTTGCAACAGCTGGAGCATCCACAAAGGTTTCTCACCAGAAAAGTTCAGGGCATGAATACCCTGTCTTACACCAATCATCTAAAGGTTTTCTCTCTGCATTCTGCCTCCTACAGTCTGCTGACAGGTGATCTATTCTTGGCTTACAGGTCTTCCTGAGACCCAGCCCTGATTGATCTGTTGTACATGCTCAAAACAAACAGCACCAGAAATACTAGATCCAGGGATCTGAACTTAGTTAAAGCAACTCTGTGCAATGGAATAGGTTTCCCATACATGTAAAATAGTTCATCCCTTACCCTATTCAAATGCAACCTTGACAATTGGATAGGAAATCATAAATTTGACCTAGGTCAGGCCACCACATGCCTTATAGACAGAGGCCATCAATAAAAAATGTATTATCCTAAACCTCCCAAAAAAATATTTCAGTTACCTCCCTACTAATATGCCCCACTCCACCCCATGATAGTTGGGATCCAATTGGGTTTAAGGTGTCCAGCTAGGCTTGTAAGGGCCCTATTGGTTATTAGCCTAAGAACAGCCCATAAATTTATGAACCTATGACAGACTACAGCCTGGAATCATTTGGGATGCATAGCTGCTAACAGCATCAGGCAAAGGGACTGACATCTGTCTTTGGTTACATCAACATGACATTGTCAATCTCATACAGCAATGGAAATATTATCTGCATGGGTACTGTTAAAGTGAATACCTTGCAAAACCTAAATGCACCTTTTACCTGCTCCTTGTATTTGTTATACCCTTTTGCATGAAATGTATCATTCTTGTTACATTGAAAATTTTGACTACTCTTGCTATATCTATATTTTGAAACTTTTTAACATCATTTCTATCTTTCTGTATTCTAAAGCATTTATTTGGACTATTGTTAGTTATATATTAACTGTACTAGCCTGCTACTTACGGTTATAATTTCCATGTTTCTTTGTTTTTCAATGCTGGACTTAATTTATTTTCTGCTTAAAGTAGAAAAATGTCAATACCTATTTCGATAATACTAAAAGCATTCAAACATTTTCTGAGCTGGAAGAGCTATAAAGATAAGACAAAATCAGACAGCATTTACTAAAAGCACAGGCTGTATCATGTGTCTTAGCATGAATGACCTTTCTTTTTAGGTGTCTCTAGCCTGTGGGTGTGGGTTTCATTTTAGAACATTTGTTATTATGTACATAGTTTTGTGTGTTATTATTAAGTTATTAGGTTTTAGGGGGGTATTGGGGGTGTATTTTTTGTTTGAGGGTTTTCAATAAAACAGAAAATTCTGCAAGATGTGACATAGGCTCAAATGGAGATGACAAGAAACAATTGTATAAATGATTAACCTGCCAAATGGTGTATGCTTTGAATACAAAATCTGGAACCATACATTTAACAAAAAAAAGTTGTTATACATACATAGTGGGAAGAATAATCTCTCAAGGACATGATTCTTTCTATAAAGTGTTTAAACATTAATGGTCTCACAGATAAATACAAAAAGAAAGAGTAGTGAATTATATTAAAAATGTAGCGTGCGAGTAGTGTTGCTCCAGGAGACACACTTGGAAAGAACTGAACATGTGAATTTGATAAATAAGGGTTTTCAGGATGGTTATTCAGCAGAATATCTGGGACAAAGGAAGAGAGGAGTATTTATATTAATTGCAAGAGGAGCTCTAATAGTGATAGAAGAAAATATAAAAAATACAAATGGATGATTTATAGTATTAAGGGCCTACTGGCAAGAGATAAGGATTACACTGGCATGTATTTATATTCCACTGAAAACTGCTATAATGGAGCTTAAGGAAATTCTGGGAAAAATAATCAGCTTTCAGCTCTGGAATATTTCTTATAGGTGGGGAATGGAATTTGATTTGCAAAATTGAAAATGTGTCTGGGGGGCCCAGAAGGGAAAATATAACAAAGGAGGGAAGATTTTTAAAGAAATTTATGAAAACATTTGGCATGGAAGAAGTGAATTCAGTACTACGAGTTCAGAGTGAATTTGCATATTATTCCCAAAGATGCAAAAAATGGGCTAGGCTAGACAGAACTTACATTTCACAGGAACATGTGCATTTAATTGAAGGTCTTGATACACACCCAATAACTATTTCAGATCATGTGCCAATAATAACTAAAATAAAAACACAGGGTAATGAAATAAAAATTAGACACTGGCAATTCCCCACCTATCTTTTCAAAAGAGAGGAATTTAAGGAATGGGTAGTAGAAATTATTCAGAAGCTATTAGAGAAGATAGAATTTTCTTCTGAAAATATAACTAGGGAGAGGGATAAAATTAAAGTGGAATTTAAAACTAGGGTGGAAATAAAAGAACGGGAGATATAGTTAAGAAGTAACAAAAATTACTTAGCGGGATTGACAAATGTTAAAGTATTGCAAAATAGGGGGATTCCCACTGAACAAGAAGAGGAACAACTGCAGAATGCTAAACAGAAAATAAGGGATTACCTCAATAACATGCACGAGTTTAAAAAGATTGTTGTTCAGCAACTGTTTTTTGATAATAACCCTAGAGCACAAAAAACTTTTAGCACAATGACTCAGGCAACAAAAAATAGAAAGAGCTGTCACCAAGCTTAGGGAGCCTATAACAAGGAAGATAACAAGGGATCCTGTAGAAGTATTGGAAATTCTTTGCAAATTCTATGAATGTCTGTATAAAGCAGAGATATATGGAAATCAAGAAAAGGTACAAATGGAAATGTTTATGGAAGAATTAAATATACAAAGGTTAGAGGTAGATGAGGCTCAAATATTAACAGTTAGGATAGTAGGAGATGAGATAAAAATGGTGATGTATAACCAATCTACAGGAAAGTCCCCAGGAATAGATGGTATTTCTGTGGACGTTTGGAAGCCAGAAAGGAAAAACTGATAAAGATCTGAGATGTTTTTTTAACAGTATTTTAAGAGGAGGAGAAGTACCCGACATCCTGGAAGAAATCAGTTGTAGCTGTAATACCTACAAAGGGTAAAGATCCATCAGATCCAGCTTCATACAGGCCCATTTCAATACTAAATTATGATTATAAAGTGTTTATGTCTATAATGGCTAAAAGAATGGCAAAAGTGATGCCAAAACTGATAGATATGGATCAATGTGGTTTTGTGGAAAGGAGGCAAACATTTGACAACATTAACAAAATAGTGATGGTCCAGAGGGAAGCAGAATGTAAGAAAACACCACTGTTGTTGGGAGGTCTTAATACAGAGAAAGCATTTGACAAAGTAATCTGAGACTTTATGAGCAGAGGAATGGAAGCATTTGCATTCCCAGAAAAAAAATATATGAGGGATCAAAGGTGAACATTAAAGTGGGTGGGTTCCTCTCTGATAATCTCAGCTTGAGCAGAGGAACTAGGCAGGGGTGTCCTCTCTCCCCTTTGTTGTTTGCATTATATTTAGAACAATTGTCAAAGAAAATAAGGGACTCAGAAATTCAAGGATATAATTGGTATGGTAGTCAGGAGAAGCTGGCTCTATTTGCAGATGATATTATTTTATACCTGACAAAACCAGAAAGGGACATTACAATGCTGTGAAACATACTGAGACAGTTTCAAGCCTTTTGGGGATACAAAATGATTGAAGCCAAAACAAAAACAATAGCAGTAAATTATGAACCCACATGCAAATTGGTTCAGCAATATCCATAGTTAATGGAGACATGATAAAAATGAAGTATTTAGGCGTACGGATTAAAAATAATACCGATGTGGCAGCTAAGGATCTGTGGGAAGAGACCAGACAAAAGATAATACAAAAATTGAGAAAATGGAAGCTCTGTTATATGGATATTGATAGTAAGATACAAGCAGTTAAATGTTTTAGTCCCTTTAGTCTTACATACGTCAGGCATATTTTCTATCAACCAGAGGAGAAGTTGTGGATAGTAATTAATAAAGAGCTGAATAATTTTATTTGGGGGGCAAGATGGCAACAGTCAAGTGGGATAAAATGATTCTTCCAATAGGGTGGATTGGGATTACTTGATTTGAAGGGGGTTTTCAGAGCAACACAGTTAAGGCTCCTGTACATTGCACAAGCCAAAAACTATAATTCAGAATGGAAACAGATGATAAAGAAACAAGGGGGAATGTCAAGTAACAGGGAAAGACTGGGATTTTAGATGCAAACCTTTAAGGAGAACAACAATAATCATACAGAATGTTATGTTCATAAAGTAGCAGAAGGTATTTTAAGAAGTAAGCCAACACAGGAATGGAGAAAGGAGATTCTGCCAATAGGGGTGACTGCAATTAGGGATACAGACAATAGGCAAGATGAGGCAGGAGTATTTTGGAGAAAACTGGCAAAGGAAGCAAGGTATCGGGAGCAATAGCTGGAGAGGGAAGGGTAGTAGAGTGGGAGGATGCCAAGAACTTGTTTGAACTGAAGATTGGAGATTGCCTTCCATGTCAGGGATTGATGTCAAAGTGCAGGCAAAGAGAAAGAAACAGTGGGGTCCTAAATGAGAGATTCGCACTGGTAGAGTTCTTGGTGGAATCTAGAACAGAGGTTGCCATTTAGAAGGGAATAATTGGTAGATCATATGAGGTATTGTATGATGACTATGGGAATCAATCAAAGTAGGTTGCGAAGGATTGGGAGAAGAGATTGGATAAGCAATATTTGGAGAAGTTTAATATAGTTTTTTATTTGTTTCTGTATGTTGTTGTGGTGGAGTATAGTAAATGCTGGTTTGCTATGTTTTTTCGATGTTATGGGAATCAATGCTTTCAGGTTTCGGTGTATTGCACTTTCAGGATTTTGGTCTCAATATGTGGAATTTCGAGATTATGGTATTTCAGTATTCTAAAGTGAATCCATATATATGTGCATATTGATGCTAGAGGTATGAACTCACTGAAAAAGAGTCTGCTAATAAAGGGGGCAGAAATGCCCTGATGGCAAGAAAAAATTATGGTATGTTAGTACTGAGGCATTGAAATATGAATGATCAGCTGAAAAAGGGGGCGAGAATTGTCATCTGACAATAAGACAGTAATGTTCTGCTGATAGGGAGAAAGAATAGACTAGAACAGCATAGAACTAATGGTCTACTGGTGGCAGGGTTATTGTTGGTCAGTATACCGCTCAACTGTCCAGGTTTTCACAGAATGTCCCAGATTTTTGCCTTATATTTTTAATCTGTTCCTCATAAAATTTATGGTTTTCTGGAAAATCACTAGGATGATCTGAGGATTGAAGTCACTAAATAATGACATGTCTTTGAGTTTCAGACTTCAAATCCTTCAAAAAAATTATGTTAACACAAACCCTATTATTCTAGCAACTTTCTAAGTTTAAAAAAGCAATATTTAAAATCTGTCTCTATTTTTGGGGCTTTGTCCCCCCATTTTGTCAAGCTTTTTCTAGATTTCTTGCACTAAGAGGTTGAGAGATATGTTGGTCAGCTGGTAACAAGACATAATTATTTGCTGGTAGATGGACAGCAATGTTTCGCTGAGCAGGTTGTCAGCCTGATGGACTTAAGAATAGAACAGGACAGACCTGTTATACTGAAAAGGAAGTCCAGAAACTGGCAACCTAGTAAAACGGCAATAAAGTATAAGCTGTTTCCAGGCTTAAATGATGCTAAAATGAATGTTAAATCATTTTATCAGCACTCATATTACAAGTAAGGACCAATGAGGTTAAAACCTTAGCTTCCAGATTTTAAATCTCATGTCCTTAAATATTATTTTGTGCTGCCGTCAGATTTCCAAGTTGGGAACAGTGCTTTACTTTGGGAAAAGATTGAAGGAAGGTATATATTAAATATAAAATATTCCAGTGACAGCTGTTCTCTTTTCAGTAGATAGAAGAACACTTTTCTTCTTGAGCATCATGCGATGGATGGTGAGAGGGGTAGGGGGGGCTTTACATATGCCAGAGTGATATCTGTAATGATAGCAAACATGCTACTCCTGCCATAGCATAAGCAGGGCTGTTGGGGAATAAAAATGGCAAGAAATAAACTTCCACAAGGGATGTTTTACCCTAAACCACAGAAGACCCAGAAGAGTCATTGAGAACTTTCAGGAAATAATGTCAAGTGGAATAAAAATAAATTAACATATATTCATATGAATATATTATTTTAATTATTTACCTTTTATTGACCAGGTTAGTCCCACAAGGCCAATGTCCTCTTTTCAGGGGAGACCAAAGGTCGTATTCATACTGAATAGGGGAAATCTGGCCAAAACACTGAGGAACTTCCCCTGTTCTTTTTGATAATTTCCATGGGATCTTTTATATCCACCTGAGCTACATCCAACTCAGGCAGATGGGGCCTCCATTTAATGTGGCATTTAAAGGACAGTACACCCAGGAGTGCAGCACCCCCACCTTATGCTATACTGCAGCATCAGTAATGGAGAATAATCCAACTCCCTGATGTGGGAGTAGAACCAGCAGCCTTGTGCATCAAAAACATGAGTGCTACCAGCTGAGCTACTGAAATTGCTTTCAGATATGTCATAACTCTTGCTGTATGGTTCAGAATAATGCACTGTCAAAGAAACCATACTTTCTGAAATCTAAGTGCTGCAGCTGACACATCTGTTCTGCAATGCCCCCGATCTTCATTAAGGAAGGGAAGTTATTCTGAACATACGCCTTAACTGTCACTGATTTTACAGAATGTCACTGATTTTTCCTTGTATTTTTACCCCACCTCTTGTAAACATTTACATTATTCAAGTACATCGCTAAGGATTACAGTCAATCAGTAATGCAAATCATTAGAGTTTCATAATTACTGTTTAGAAAATGAATGCATGGTGATGTAAAGTCTGTTGTTCTATTAAACTGTAAGTGAATTAGAGCAAAATAGTACACATGATTTGGACCTTTTGTTCCCGTATTATTTTTGTTTTTGTCCAGAATTCTCAAAGAAAGCGGTTGAGAGGTATGTTCTGAATAGTTGCTTACATGACAGCACCCCCCCAAAAGCTGGTATAGATTTTCTGAATATTACATGTACAGAAAGCAAACTGAGTGAGTCAGTTTTCATCGCTAAGTATTAAGATTAGATCAATAAGTGATACTTGGCAGATACATTTCTGAATCACATTTACAATGACAGCTGCTGAGTGAATAGCATTCCTTTTGAAATCAGGGCATAAATCCATTGACAGTTTAACAGCATGTGGAAGTCATTGATTTCCTAAGAGAAAGAAAATGACCCTCAGCGTACTGTAACACCTCTGCGGACATCTTGAATACATATTGCATTTTTCTGTAACACATCAGTAAAACTCACTTGGCATCCTGTAATATCCTTATTTTGAAAGCACGTATGCTATGATAAAAGGGAACAAGCCTTTTTCTTTTTTTTTTTAACCAGCCTTGACCAGCGCAGAGAAAATGTTAATGTCTTTTTGTTAGTTCTGACTGTCACTGTAAATGCCCTAAGTATAATGGAAACGATTAACTGGTGCTGTACTTCACCCCAGCGATTCATCCGGGATTATATGATAGCTGTGAGAAACAGGAGAGTTATGATGTTTTTATGTTTTGAGTCATTTTTTTTTCTACTAGGTCTTTTCCAAATGTAACAAGAAGAACATTCTGTAAGAAGTGTTGGTATCCCAAGGGGTCTCTGAAACAAAATGGCTGATTTTCACTTTAAAGGGTTTAACTTTTAAAAGGTACATCTGACATTACATCTGCATTTGCTGAATTTTTTTTTTTTTTTTCATGTTTTGCTTCATTAAGTGCAAAGTAATTGTCATATGTAGGCCTGACTGTATTTATTAAGTTTCCATGGGGAAGGAAATGTAATAAACAAATAAATAATACAGCTCTACAACAAAATATTGCAATACACAATGTTAATTTTGCTTATTTATGTTTTTTTAACAATTAAATGAACTAGTCTTTATCAGACTCTTTTCATTTGTGATTCAGACCACAAAGGCAGGAGTAGATGTGGTCTGGATTGAAAGGTTTACAGTAGGCAAGCAAACAGCATGTTTTGGACAGGTGAGAGGAAACTGAAGAACGCCAAGAAAACCAACACAGACCTGTAAAAGTACATATTGATAGTGATTGCAGTGCTCAGAATTGAGCCCAGTTCTGGAGCTGTGAGACATAGATTTTATCCACTGACCCATCTTGCAAAGACAGACAGCAAAACCTAAAACTGTTGCTGAAATTTGTTTGTTTTATCATCTGAAAATTAAAACATCTAAATATTTTCATTAAGCCTAATGCACTCTGTTTTACAAGCTTTATCATTGTTTAGCTTAAGAAACATTCTCTTCAAAGAATACTTTTTGATAAGCACATTTAATTCAGATCATAATGGCTGCTGTGTGTCAAATGGCTTAAAATATCTAGGTATTGAATTATTAATTCTGATTATTTCACCAAGAAAATCAAGCAGGTCTATGAGGACAGCAATATAAAGTTAAGAGTAAAATGTAATTTGAACAACATAAAGGTAACTCTAGTAGGTTATTTGGTGATGGTTGCCCAAGCTTGGAACAAACTTCCTATACACATTCGCTGCATTACCCACCCACTACACTTTACAAGAAGACTTGCCCCTGCCTTGAGCCGTCCTAAACTCCACTTCTCTCATGTTTCATATTCCCACCACTTAAAAATTTACAATACCCACCCCCTATTTCTGTACTTGTTGCTACTATGTGTTTACCTAGTTAAATCAACCTCTCCATGTGAAGACTTGAATACTTCCATGCATATTATTGTATATCTCTTTGTATGGATGCTATTTATTTATGCACTATGTGTTTGTTTTTAACTTTTATGTTTTATTTCTGGACTCTAACTTTGTACTATTCCTGAATATTTGAATTATTATATGTACTGTAAAAGCTTCTGAGTGTAAATTTTAATATGACATTTCTTTGTAATTGTGAGCTTTTCTCCTCGGGACACCACTGAAAATGGGCTTTTGGCCCAGTTGGATCAACTCAGTTAACAAATATCAGTAAATAAATAAATATGTAATATATAGATTTGTAACACACTCAAATAAATGCTTACATGAATATAGGCTATTTTGTCATTTAAATGTATAATGTTTGCTTGTTGCCCCTGGCATAGCCATGCATTTTTGTTATATCTTCAAAAGAGTGGAGGAAAAAGCTTTAAATACGCAGCATGACAGGTTAAGATGTGTACAGTAACATCTGCATTATGCACATCATAACATTTGTTTTTTGCACTTATGAAACTGATATCTGTATTTTTTCCTGAGTATTAAGGTATAAGTTATGTAGGTCAGGTAGAATAGATATTTCTTTTACAGCATATTTTGATTCTAGTCACCTTGTCCAAGGTCAGCAGGGTTTTGAGGTAGCAAATATATGCTTCGGATGAATTCTACATACAATTTATTTGCTGAACTATTCAGAGCGCTAAGGATTTTTCTAAGTTTAATGTCAAAGTATTACATCTGAAAGTACTATTGCAAGTTTGGTAGTGTTAAAAGCTTTATATCAAAAATGTAATATCGCCATCTCAAGATATAGGATAACACAGTGTGCCTTGAAACTGGTGATTTTGAAGTGATTACATCACAGTTGTATAGAATTGTCTGTTTTGATAGAACTGTGCAGTAATAGTTACGATTCCAGGATATGGTTCTGTAAATAAGTTGTAAATCTGGAGAAAAATTGCTGGCCATTTATAATGTTATGAGTAAATGTATGCTCAGCTAAATTCTGGGTTATATATTTTGCAAATTGTTAATCTTTTGGGACAAAACATTCATTGTAATCATACTGAAAATTATTCTCAAAATGTATATAGTATCACTACTTCATTCAGACCTGAAAGATGATTTACATGGAATTTATAAAATTAAATCTTGAGAAATAACTGTCCACTGATAGTTGCATAGTTCATGATGCAAAAAAAAAAAAAAAAACATTGGCAGTGACAATGAAAATACAGGCAAAAAATAATAAGAAATGGTGATTTCTTTATCAATGTATTGAACATTCTATTGAAAATTTGATCGTACTTTTATCATTGTACAGCTGAGTGCCAAAAAGTGATTTTTCCAAATGAAGCTAAAAAGTGACCCTGCAATTCCATGTGATAAATATGGTAAAGGAAAGTGTAACTTTTGAGTTTACATTGAGAAAGGACACAGACGATGACAATGGTCCATTTTCTTTTACGTTAAAAACCACATAAACATTTTCATGTTGGGGGCATTTGTGCACTGCAAAACTGGTTGTTCAACTCACATGTGAAGGTAATTTAAATACTGGGAGTGTGAGACACCTCCAATATCTCAGGGAAGTCCCATGTCTGTGTGAAAGGGAGTAATAAACTGAAGTGGGGTGACTAAGAGACCTTCACTTTTTATACATTTTATAAAACTACATTTCTAGCACTTTGACCAACACAAAGGCAATTAATCACTGCCAGCAGTCTAAAGAAAGCCCAGCCACTAGGGATGCATAAGCCAGTGCATTTCTTCGTGCTGGTCCCAAGCCCGGATAAATGGGGAGGGTTACGTCAGGAGGGGCATCCGATGTAAAACCTCTGCCAAATAACATATGCGGACAACAATATGGATTTCCGATACCGGATAGGTCAAGGCCCGGGTTAACAATGACAGCCACCAGTACTGTTAGCCAACAGGGTGCTGCCGGAAATTGGGCTACTATTGGCCGAAGGAGAAGAAGAGGGGGAAGGCATGCCTGAAAGCATAAAGAGAGGAGGAAGGTTAGGAGTGTAGTAGTGAGGGTAGGAACTTTGAATGTTGGCAGTATGACTGGTACAGGGAGAGAGCTAGCTGATATGATGGAGAGGAGGAAGGCTGATATATTGTGTCTGCAAGAGACCAGATGGAAGGGGAGTAAGGCCAGGTGTATAGGAGGCGGGTTCAAATTGTTCTATCATGGTGTGAATGGGAGGAGAAATGGGATAGGGGTTATCCTGAAGAAACAGTATGTCAAGAGTGTTTTGGAGGTGATAAGATTATCAGATAGAGTGATGTTTATGAAGCTGGAAATTGATGGTGTAATGATGAATGTTGTTAGCGCATATGCTCCGCAAGTTGGGTATGTGATGGATGAGAAAGAAACATTTTGGAGGGAGTTGGATGAAGTGGTGGTGAGTCTACCCAAGGGTGAGAGACTGGTGATTGGAGAGGATTTCAATGGGCATATTAGTGAAGGGAACAGAGGGGATGAGGAAGTGATGGGCAGGCATGGTGTTAAGGAGAGGAATGTAGAAGGTTTGAACCTATGAACCACATTCATTGTTGCCACATATCTCACTACCGCATTCATTGTTATCAGATATCTCATTACCAAATGCATTGTTGTCACACATCTCACTATATCCTGCATCCGACATCCTCCTCCTCTTCTTGACACCTTCATCCTTTTCCATGCTATTCATTTTTTTCTACTTCTCCATACAAAACTCTCAGTGTTACTTTGCACTTCATCAATAACCTTTTTCCTCAGATTCCCCTATACAGTATGTCTCTCTATAAAAATCATATCAGGAAGGATAAAAGCTGTA
>NC_056736.1:583750781-583773281 GCF_019279795.1 Protopterus annectens | reverse complement strand
TCTCAGTAAACTCCCTAAATTCCAGTCCTGCAACTCTCTTCCTTTTTCTGTGCACATCTTTTATCCTTTTTACTCCATTTCAAAACCAGGTCCTTACCAGTTACCTTCACACTCCATTCCTCCCCTACATGCCTAAGAACCCCAAAGAAGGCTCCAATATGTTTACTCGCTCCACTCTCCTTCCTTTGTACCTCGTGTTATGTATATATGTATCCCTAGGTTTTTTCCTTGCTCATCTATTTTTATAACTTCCATTTTACGACCTCAGACTGTCATTCTCTGGTCTCCTGAACCTTTGAACCACATTCATTGTTGCCACATATCTCACTACCGCATTCATTGTTGTCAGATATCTCATTACCAAATGCATTGTTGTCACACATCTCACTATATCCTGCATCCGACATCCTCCTCCTCTTCTTGACACCTTCATCCTTTTCCATGCTATTCATTTTTTTCTACTTCTCCATACAAAACTCTCAGTGTTACTTTGCACTTCATCAATAACCTTTTTCCTCAGATTCCCCTATACAGTATGTCTCTCTATAAAAATCATATCAGGAAGGATAAAAGCTGTAGCATCTTCAGTTGTCCCCCTCATAGTAAACATCCTCCTATACCAACAATCCACTTCTCTTTTAGCACCTCCCAGCTCTTCCTTCTTATGTCTTCCAGAGTACCATACATCCTAAGTTATAGGTACATCTCTACTCCTTCAGGCTAATGTAAACCTACTAGTTTTCTACCACCCTCTAATAGATAGATACTTTTTACGGCAACATTTAAACCATGACTCCAGACAGAATTTACTAAATATATCCAGTAGGAGAGGTAGCTGGCTATCTTATGTCCTTTAATAAAATCATACAATCATCAGCAAAGTAATGCATAGTACTGTCCCCCCCACATCTCTTCTATTTTACTTATTCACTTTCCTTACAAAACTATTTATAACTGTCAAAATAATTTTAGGGAAAGCAGTCACCTCTGCTCAGCCCCCCCTTAAAGCTACCCTCTCTGATCTTCTTCACTTACCAATACCATAATCCATGGCTTCCTCTATAATGCATTTGCCTCCACAAAATACAGTTTTGTGCTAAAAGGGGGTAGTTGTAACATGTTGCTTACATTATAGCATTTTGGCTATGAAAAAAATGTATATGTGCCTTTAAATGTGTTCTCAGAATATATGAAGTGAGGGAACATTCTCACAGTAATTACCCAATTTGCAAGGTCTTACTTGCTAGTTATTATAATATAAGAGAGCAACCAAGAAGGGCAAATACAAGAAGTTAGTTCCTCACTGGAAGGATCATCTGAAATGAAGACCTGGAACCATGTAGTGTGAGTTGGTGCAGTAAAAGGTAACCTGTGGATTATTCCTTGGGGAAGTACCTGTTTTAGAGCTTGAAATAGGGCTTGGGAGGGACCTGCAGCCTTGGACTTCCCTTGGAGCCTAGCAGAGGCTTACAGCCTTGGAATTTCCTTACAGAGTCTTGCAGCCTGACACTTTCTTTTTGGTCAGTGGTCAGTCTACACCCTGGAATGAGTGTGTGGACTGGAAACTGTTATTAAGTTACGTCTTTTACTTTTGAATTGAAAAGCCTAGTGGACTAATATTTTAGTCTGTGGATTTTGACTAAACCTTCATAATTCAGAGTACCTTCTTTCATTACCTGGTGACTTCATATTCTCACATATGTTCAGCTGTCATTAGGCTATTACTTCAACTCATTTACAACCTACTCTAACCCTCAACCTCCTAGCCCACCCAACAGTGTCATGTGAACATTCTCTTAAATGTCTTTTCCCTTCACTTATGAAAAATACATCTTTGTACATAATGCCTATGGGTAAATATGTAGCTATATGTAGTGGTGCAGGAATCAGTTTTATACTACCAATTAATTGCTTTACTAAACTGTATAACATTTCCTGTTTGCACATATTCTGATGTTAATATCTTTACTTCATTGTTAAATGTTGTATACTTTTGTTTTGATATTTTCTATACTTCCAGGGTAAGACTGAAAAGGGTCACTTGAGATCAGAGTTCTGCCCTCGTAAACAAATTCAAATAAAATAAACAAATACATAAACCTGTGTTTTCACATATGTCCTGCCGCCAGTGTAATGTAGGAGCCATTAACTAAACTGACTGTCTTTAAAGTCAGCACCTGTTTTGTTGACACACTTTGGTTGACAAAACAGATGGCTGACAATTTTGCAAGACCACTGCATTACCAGGCTCGGGGAATATGCCCCTTCATCAGTATTATGCAATCTTGAAATTAAAATATATATTTGACAGGGTGGGGGGGGGGCAAAAACATGGTTTTATTGTTGCATTCTTTGAGGTAATTTCTCATAGTAGGTGTACTGCAATATCATTTTTTTTCAATATTTTTTGGTGAATACTAGTGACATCAACATTAGGGTGTTTCTTCTAATTTAGGTACACATACATATATCTACAAATGCATATCATTTATGTATTTATTTTATTATACTATTCATCTGAATTTGTTTTATCACACATCATTTCTATACCCCGATGGCCATTGACAAATAACTTCAGCACACTATCCAGTTTCAAAATTTTTATTACACAGCCTAAAACATTCATAAATGCCACATACCATTGCAAAATTATTTGAGCTAATTTTGTATAGCAAACTGAACAATGAGCACCCTTAGGTCCTCTGCTGAACTTAAAGTCCCAATTCACTTGAACCGCTATGGTGAAAACTACAGCTCTGTTTTGGGAAAAATACTGTAAATAATAATATTTAAAATGTTTCTTCCACAATAAGTATAATTCTTATGTCTTCTAGCCATCTAGTTTATCATTATAATATTTCATAGGTAATTTCACCACCTTGAACAGTAACTGTGAGCTAGGATTTATCTCAGCACCATGCTGCTAGGCCTCAACATTATTTGGACTGCTTGTTTACTGGATTGAGTGAAAGTGGTAATGCAAGTCTTGCTTTATACCCCTTTTGGTACCAGTTTTATTATGTCAGTCTCAGTTAATTCTTCTGGGAGTGACTAGTGGGTCGATAACTGTTAGCATGAGGAGGAGGTTTCTGCTCCCCATGCTTTACTCCCTGAACTACTCTGTTGCTGATCCTTTCAGCATAAATACCTGATAGTCTCACATGATACTTTTCTCACTTTTAAGGGCATGTGGAAGTTGTCACTGCTAAAGTAGTCACTTTGTTAAGGGTTCTCAAATCTTCTGACATTTGAAGGTCTGCATCTTTCCTCTCTATAATCGCATTCAACTTTGCATCCAGTACTGCCATTCTGCAAACTAGCATGCATGAAATCCATGATTTTATTTGATTATCTGGACATAAAATGCACCATTATATGATATTTAATATGTCAGCTAACTGTGTGACGGATGTTGTAACACTACTGCTTCCATTCTTATATTTTAATTTATACTTCTTGACAACTGCCTCTCCCCAGTTTCTAAGTTACATACCAAGACTCATTATTACTTTCTTGAGTCTAAGGACTAATTTACTTTGTCCCTGTTAAGGCCTGCATTTCATCTGTTCTTATGGAAAAAAGCCTTCATAGGCAAGCACTAAGCTAGCTACCCTTGCAGGTCATTTTAAGTCTACCCAATTTCCCATCGAAGGTAAGAATCAAACCCTGTACCATGTATCTGTTAGGTAAACACCTTAACCATTATACCAACCTCCCAACACTAAAAACAATCAAATGAGCTTCAAAGTGAACTAGAATATAATCAATTCAGTCTCAGGTTGAAGCTCAGCTACTTGCAGGTTGGAGTTTGCAACTTAAGTGTGAATAACTGTGCTTCACTATGCCATACTAAAGACTTGTGGCTGTGACATGTGGTAGGCGATGATAAAGATACATGATAGATATTGACTTTTGGGTATACAACTGATGGACCAAAGGCTTCATATGATAAAAAATGGTTGCAACTGCTCAAATTATTGTATTTCTTGGCAACGACAATGGTTCACCCTAGTAGGTAGTCAAAAGGTGGTGTCAGGAGATATTCGAATTTTGCTTGGCACCAGTCTAGCCTAGGATCAAGGTAACTAAACTGATTGATATAAGCCCAAGGGAGTATTTTAGCTCCCAAATATGGGTCTACATGTGTTGGGCTGTAAGCTGGAGTGCTAAAACTATGGTTTTCAAAGGATTAAAGTATGACTTGCAATTAAATAACTTATGGGGTGGAAGTTAAAAGTTTTCACATGAACAGAATTTCATCCTAAGATGACCATTCAGTTCTAAGTCCTACAGTATGAAGAGCATGAGCAGATTATCTTTAATTCTGACGAGAGTGCAAGCCTGTTTATCTAAGCCATTCTTTGACAAAGCTAAGATAATTTGCTAGACACCGTTAGACTCTTATTTTTCACTGATGGAAGATGACATTATAGATTCATAGATATATAGTAGGCTAATGACCAACAGTGTCATTATAAGCCTATCCTTGCAGCCCCACAGAATTGTGTCCTTATGTACCATGGGCATTTTTTATAAGGGTTATGTTAGAAAGTTTCTAGAGGTCATGTGGGGGTATGTTATTTTGGGAATTACTGTCTGCCTCTCTTTATCAGAGACATGGGTTCCAGACCTGGAGTTAACTTCCGATTGTCCATCCATTGGTGAAGATTGCGCTTAAATAGGGTTAGGGATAGACTGTGCTTCACATGGATAGCGAGCCTGTTCCAGAGCATGGTGATCCTCGGAGACACATATCTGTCTATCCAACATGCCATGTTTATGTAGCAAGCAAAATTTAAATACTTAGATCTAGTGGTTCTGATGGTGTTCATTTTGTGGATGTGCAAAATTTCCATCAGAGATGGATCTGAAGATGGTTTGTATGCCAGACATGAATTGCCTCTCAGGAACCTATAAGAGACCAAGTATAGAGACAGGGCTTTAAGGTGATCCATATAGGACAATGTGTTTATACCCTGGATTCGTCTGGTAAGAGACCATTGTAGGCATTCCAACTATTGAATATATCTGGTCAGGCCCACACCAAAGGGGCATTACAATTAATGATGGGTCTGATAAGGGCCAAATAAAGTGGTACTATGACTTTTTTGGACGTGGATACCATGCCCTTACTTATAAGTTCTGCAACAGAGAAAGATTTTCTTACTACATTGGCCACATGCTGGTGGAAGACCACATTACTGTCTACATATGTTCCCAGATCCTTGACTACTGGGCTAACTCTTAGGTGTGTCTTACCAATGGACTAATTAGCCTGGGTGGCAACTTTCTCAAAAAGCACTATAATGTTGTTCTTTGCATTGAGTTTTAATCTGTGACTTTGGCATCAATCATTTGTCTGTGTTGTAAGATATTTGTGTCATGAGGGGACTCTATGACATCTCCCAATTTGCATTAATCTGTACACTTGATCAGCCAAAGGTTCTTGACATTAGACTTTACTTCCAAGAAGTAGATTCCAAACAGGGACAGTCCCAGCACTGAATCTTGAGGTACCCCACTGGTGACCAGTCTCATAACGGAGGTGGTATCACCAATCCTGACTTCCTGGGTCTTGTTTGTGAGCCAGCTGGCAATCTAGTGAAGCATGTAAGGGTTTATGCCCAGTTTGGTGAGTTTGTCAACTATATCTGAGTGGGGTATTGTATTGAACTCCTTAGTCAGATTCAGATAGGTAGTATGCACTGTTTTCTCATCATCCATTGCCATGGTGATCTTCTCAAAGCTGTCCCCCAGGTTCAGTAGGCATGACCTTCCCTTGACAAAGCCAAACTGTGTTGGGTCCAGTGCCTGAAGGTTGTCTATGTGTTTGTTGATCATTTCCATGATAATTCATTGCATGGCTTTGCATATTAGACTAGTCAGACTAATAGATCTGTAGTTTCTGAGATCAGTTGATGGTCCACCCTTGTGAAGTGGGATAACCAATGCAGTCCTCCATTCTCAAGGCACAAAGCCTGATTCAAGGCTATAGTTGAAAAGTGGCTCAAGCGGTCCTGATAGGTGATGTTTCAAGCTATTTAGAGGTCTCCTGGGATATTGTTTTTGGCCTTAGCAAACTCCACCAAGACCTGCTCCTTGTTAATAGTTGGGGGGTATGCTAATAGGTATTTCATGGGGGAGGAAGGGTGGCAGTGGCATGTGAAGTTTGAGCTGAACTTATCATCCAGCAGATTTGCTATGTCATTCAACTCAGTGAAGGTGGCACCAGTGACCACCCGTTCAGCGCACTACTGTGTGCTGCCTTTGAGGTTTTGGGCACAGGTGTAGAAGTAGAATGAGGGAAGCGGGGGCATAAGGGCTGGCCTATGGAGCTCAGCTATTGCAGGAAGGGAGTGTGATCCCCTTCCCTGTGAATAAGCATAAATCTAGTCTTAGGTTTCTATGTAACAGAGTCAACAGATGAGCTAGTAGCCATCAGGGTTCCATGATGAAGTGCAAAGGACAATAAGTATGATCCTCAGAAAGGAGGAGCTACTAATGTTAATGACTGAGAACATATACTAAGTCTAAAGTTACAGTATCCCAAAGTATTTCCCTTATCTGAGGTACAGCAGTCTCAAGGGTGTGAAGGGTACACCTGTTTATAGTGACTCCCCCCTACAAAAATGATTTAATGATATAATAGGGAGTTTTAAAATTTGCAAATGTTTTGCTCATGAATCATAGCTGATTTTTGGAATAGTGAAATTTATAATCTCGGGTCTTGCAGTTGTTGCAGGTAGCCATAGATGAAATGCATTCTTAAAGATGGGAATCTGGCAAGCATTCTTTGAGCCTTGATGGTAGATATCCTGGGTCAGCTATTGATGGGTAGTAACAGCATGTAAACTATATCAGACCTTGAAAGATGGTCTAACGCAATCATCAGAGTCACATTGATAATGGCTAGAGGCACACAATGGAAGAGAATCTTGAACAGCTCACGTGGACTGTGTCATCTAATTCCTCCTTACTCAGAGCATTTGTCTGGATAATGCATCCATACAGCATAGTTACAGATCTCCTCCTAGCTTGGTTGTGCATATTTTTGCTGGAGATGTCCAGAAGGAGTGGCAAGAAACTATCCTCACATTCCTTTGCATTGATCCCTTTATGGAGGGAAATTGTTAAGGGGTATGGAGAACAGAGGGTAACTTTTGCTTTGGCTTGCATGCACCTGCCAACCATTTGGCTGGTTGTATTGACCCTAGTCCCATCTGACACTACTGGGCAAATGCTGATCACTGTGTGGTCACCAGACAGGGAGGCGTCAGATTTTTGTTACTGTAGTCCTGTTATTTCTGTGCCTAATATACACTCAGGACTGAAGTGTACTATGGATGCAAAGTTGGTTTATTAACCCCTTTCACTGACCCCCACCCTCAGGCAACTCAACTTTTCTAATACAGAAGTCTCTTTAGATGCCTAGTCTCCATTAGATGTTCTTTAGGTGGGGTGGGAATTGACCACTGATGATACTTCCCTCAAGCTCCCTCCTAACAGAAGCACGCAAGGAATTCCTCTTTATTACTCTCTCTCTCTCTCTCTCTCTCTCTCTCTCTCTCTGTCTCTCTCTCTCTGTCTCTCTCTCTGTCTCTCTCTCTGTCTCTCTCTGTGTCTCTCTCTCTCTCTGTGTCTCTCTCTGTCTCTCTCTCTGTCTCTGTGTCTCTCTCTCTCTGTCTCTGTGTCTCTCTCTCTCTCTGTCTCTCTCTCTCTCTCTCTCTCTCTGTGTCTCTCTCTCTCTCTCTCTCTCTCTCTCTGTCTCTCTCTCTTTCTCTCTCTCTCTCTCTCTCTCTCTCTCTCTCTCTCTCTCTCTCTCTCTCTCTCTCTCTCTCTGTCTCTCTCTCTCTCTCTCTCTCTCTCTCTCTCTCTCTCTCATTTCTACAGTCTTTGGGCTGCTTCCCAAACTCTGAACAGATAGTTCATACGCATGATGCTGTCCCTCTTTGTCATACAGACAGCACTTGAAGGTAACTTCTAAGCATCTGTGATACTATTTCAGGTTTTTATTCTTTTACAAATTTCTATGTCACAGGTATGTTTCTTTGGAATTTACTTAGTACTCCTAGGAAATGCATTGCAAGGGGTGCAGATGTGTTGACCCTGCAGGTCTCAATGAATGACATGGTCTGTGTAACAGTTATTAACTCCTTCTCTCTAATGGAGCTCAGGAAGTTTGCACTGTAACTTCCAATGGACGGAGCCTAAGCTTTTGACAGAGTCAAATTATGTCCTCAGATTTCAAACAAATGTTCCTATCTCTGGAACCATAGGGGTTATGAAAGAAGTATAAAAGGAAAACTCTTCAGCACAAACTATTTTTATAGTGGTAGTATTCTTAGGTTCTAGGTCTTAAAATGAATTTTATAAGTCACAGTAAACACAGTAACTCTTACATTTGTAATATTTTGTAAACAACTTACAATATCTCAGCAACCACTCAAGTTACACACATACTATCAGCAGCACTTTATTCATCTAACTGAGACCTTTCATATGAGGCTAAGCAGTTCTGTCTGTGTTACTTTGTTGTTGAGATATTTAGAAAATGTGAACATTATATGTATATAAATTAATATCATAAAAACAACAGTTAATATCTATTTACCTGCACCAGACAGAGGTGAAATATTAATGCAGTTTAGTTTGCCATTGTGTAAGCTTTAAGATGACATCTTTGAAAACCTTGTTCATAGCATGGTTTTGGAATTATTGATGCAAATATGAACAAGCAATATTTGATGGCTAGAGGTGTCAGTAGGAGTTAACTGCACATGCACCTGGAGGCATCACTCAGATGTAATGAGTTAACTCTGGGAGATCTTCGTGTTAGCTCAGCAAAGATCAAATTCTAGTGCAGCAACTATATGACCAGTTTAGATGTTTATTTTGTTGATATTTCTATACTGGATCAATCAGAGGTTTAATACTGGCGTCCAGTACATGTTGGATGAAATATTTGTTTATATTTCTGTGACAGTAGAGACAATAGTTGGCTTACTGCACCTAACTATGCCTGACTAGGGTCTCAGTTTCTCTCTTAGGTTCCTACTATTCCTTCTGTTTTCCTTCCAGCATTGGTTATTTTTTTTTTTTTTTTTTTTTTTTTTTTTGTAAATAAAGATTTAAAGATTTAAAATTGATAAAGAGCACGCACATCAGTACAGTGAAAGACAAAATCAGGTCATGAATCCTACAGGCATTTGAAACACATTAATCCATTGCAATAAGCCAGTACACAGAAAACTGGTGCATGGACAGCTCATATCACACAGATTGCAAACTATAGACAGAAAAATTCATATTTTGAAATAAAGGTGTTCTGTCCTGGTAGCAGAATATAAACCATCATCCCACCTCACCCCTAGGCTTCTATCACTAGTTGACTCAGTGCATCTCTTATCATCTATATGTTAAACATAAGAAAACATCCCCATGGATCCCAAATATTAATAATTAATGTGATTAAAGACTAGGAAACAAAGCAACAAATGGTAGTCTACACTAGACAGGAGCAAAACACCTAAATTAAATATGAAAGTGGGAGGAACAGAGCTTCTGACAGGCTGACTCTCATATCTGAGTTTATTAATGGAGACAAAGTTTATTTTAACTATTGTTTTCCAGCCTTTAAGAGACTGAGTGTCCATTTGTTTCACATGTGTGCAGAGTGATATCAAGGCAGAGAGGTATAAAACAGGAATAATTAGTCTTTACTAAGTTCAGATAAAAAACTTTCAGGCAAACATTCTTTGTTAAATGTGATGGTAAAACCAAAATTAGAACTTATCTCAGTTTGGAATTTGTCCTAGAACCTGTCATAATGAGGGCAGGACCATAGCATATTATGATGACTACAAGCAGCAGATTTACATCACATGTATTACAAGTACTATTTGTACCAGGAAAACGTTGCCCATAAATACAGGTCTGAGGTATGCATTGTGCCAGATTTGAAGGTATACAGATCTGAGTTGTATAGAAGGCCTGAAGGACAATGTAGTAGGTTAATGGGGTCTGTGTCAGTTTATTGAAAAAACAAATTGTCAAAACCTATGGTCGACAATGCAGTTAATCAAAAAACTAACATAAAGCTACACATCACCTGCCAACAACACAAATAATGTTTATGCAAGCAGGCAAGCTCCCCACACCTTCCACACCACCTGTTAATTATTTATACTAACTCAGAGATTGCATAACAGTGGGGAAAGGGCACATTCCTTGATGCTGTACCTGCAGTCTCCATGAGAACACTTCAGTGAACCAAACTGTCGACCATATGGTTTTGACCACATGGGTGTCGACAATTTGGTCTTTGACAAATTGACATTAACCCTGTTAATGACTCAAGACAGCAATGAGATTAATTAGACAAGTAGTCTGGCTAGGTTTTCACACAAAATAGCCATAAGCTGGGCTTGTAGCAAGATTGCTACAAGCGCAAGTAGTAGCAAGTCTAGCAGAGGAGCAGAATTCCCCATACAGCTGTGAGAATTATTAAGAGAGGGTGCCTAAACAAGCATGTTCACAGCATAACAATAGAAAACACAGTGTTTAGAAGACTATCTGTGTGCACTGAAGTTAACTACGCCACTACAGTGCTCCTTGCAGACTATCTACAGCTGACCCACTGCTTAATGGAGATACCCCTTAAATAGTGACTCCACATAAAGAAATGCTGTAACTGTGGTAGAAGTCTTTACACTATAGCCACCAGGAAAACACCATTACGGCGATCCAAGTCATATGCTATTTATGAGGGGGGATTGAGTGGATCTCATTGTGTGGATTATATAGCTAGCCTAGGTTCTTAGAGTGTTATATTACATTAGATAGTTAGTTTAGGTTCTTACAGTTTGAATTCACTTTATGCGTAGCCAATACTGTGGTTAACAAATGTTTACACAGCAACGCTTGGTTCCTACTGTTTTATATCACATTATGTGTAGAAAATGCAGTGAAATTACACATTAGCTAATTTACTCTACTGTATTACATGCTGTAACTGTGCTAGAGTTTTAGTGGCATCTTGTGTTATGTCCTCATGCCGTTGTTGGTATATGTTGGTTTGTGATATACAAGTGAATTTTGCCCTCCCTTCTCATATGTTTCTCTTATCTTATCACTTCTAGACCTATCAGCCACCTTAACCAATACCCAGGCCTAGTCTCCAAGGAGTGACTGTGTATTACCTGGAGCTGCTACAGAGCAGTCCATCTCAACTAAAGACTCCAGCCAACAAATGCCATCTATAAAACAAGGCAGGTAGCAGGTATAGTTTCCACCCTCACCCTCCCTACTTACAGCAAACCTTATCTGTATTTATCTATTGGTCTTAAAATTTAAATGTATCCTCTCAGACTATTTTTCCTACCATTGTTACTATCCCTGTGGAATCTACGTAAAGATCCTGACTACAGTGAGGCTTAAGTTGCTGAAATAAAAACAGCCCTAGCCGAAGATATAAACTACTGCAGAACAGGAAAACGAACCAAAAGTTATATTATTTAAGCTAGAAAAGAACAAAACCTTGTAGCATAACCAACTTATTCTTATGCTCAGGTCTAACTGATAGTTTTTTGTGGGCTTACCTGCCAACTCGGTTGCTCCTGCTCCATTCGCCTCACTACGCTCGGGCTCACTCCACTCCCCTACCCCCAGTTCCCACCCACCCCCACATCAACTACATTTATACTTATCCATTCCCACCTCCATTCAACCTACACCCAATCTACATCCTTCCCGCCTCTTGCAGTTCCAGAAACCAGTCACATTCCTTACTACCCCTACACATTCAGTTAAACCACCCATACACATTCCTGGCAATTAACTATCCCCTTTAACTATGAATAACTTCTTCCAACAAATGATCCTACTACTCTTCCTAGTATTTACCTACCACACCACTTCCTACAACTACTCTGTACAAAACAACCTCCCCACCCATAAATCCACATCCATTATCACACCCATCCCACCCCATTACCCTCTAACAATAAGCCCTACCCTATTCAATACTACAGCCATAAGCCATACCCTTCTTAAACCCATCAACACCTACCCCAAATCAACTGCAACCTATAAATACATAATAATACTACAAAAGCTAGTGAAACTATTGCAAACAAACCAACAGTAACTATTAAATGATGGAGATATCCACCCAAACCCAGGCCCTTATGATACAAATCCCCTAAGTAAAGCACAACAGCTTCCCAAACTAACACAAATTAATATCAGGCCAGCAAATAGTCTACTCCTCTTATTTTATTTATTGTATTTATTTATTTATTTACATTTGTTGACCGGGAGTGTCTGACTGGACGTAGGTCCATTTTCAGAGGAGGCCCGGGAAGAAAAGCTCCACAGTTAAAATAAACAGACAGTAGTTACATTGGATTACATAGCAATTAACAATTTAACATAGCAATTACTTACAACATATTTATAGATGAAGAACATAGTACATCAGTAGACAACTAGAATCTTTATCTGTGAAGTACATTAACAAATGTTACAATAAGAAGTTCCTGCTGTATAATAAGTACTAGGCTTATGAGCATCTGAGCTTGCTATAATCAAGGTAGTTACTGGAGTGGAAAGAAAGGTAGTGGTTGGATGGGGTGGGTGATATTAGAGTGGGAGTTGCAAGGGCATAGCCAGCATGTTTTTAGGTGCGCTTTTAGTAATGTTTTGAAGTGGGTGCATGATGGTATGGAGGTAATAGTGGGTGAGAGGTTGTTCCATATTTCGGCTATGGTGCAAGAGAATAGTGCTTCACCAGCAGAGTTATTGGCTTTAGTGATCTGCAAGTGATTTTTGTTGCTGGATCTTAGTGGTCTGGTGGTGCAATAGGGTTGGAGTAGATTCTGGAGGGATGGGACATTTAGTGGATGGTTTACTAGTTTGTGGGTGAGTGAGAGTTGATACCATTGAAGGAGGTGAGGGAGTTCAAGCCAGCCCAGTTCAGCAAGTGAGAGACAGTGGTGACTATGGTAGGATGCCCGTGTGCCGAATTTGGTGATTTTGTTGTAGCAGGTCTCTAGCTTGCTTAGATCGCATTGCCTTAGGTTGGTATATATTGGAGAGGCATAAAGTAGGGTGGAGATAAGGTGGGAATTTGCTATTCAAATCTTTGCTGCTTTGGTGAGAAGTTGCTTATTTCTATATAACGCTCCTAGTTTATTGTGGACTTTTTTATGGTCATGGATATGTGAATGTCAAATTTTAGTTTATTGTCTATTTCCACTCCTAGCAATTTGGTGTGTTCAGTTGGGTATATAGTGGTGTTGTCTTTTGCTGTGATGTTAAAGTGAGAGTTGTTTTGAGTATGTTTGGTGGGTTGGAAGATGAGTAGTTTAGTTTTGTTTGGGTTGAGTATTAATTGGGCATCGGATAACCAAGTTTCAACAGAGGAAAAGACTTCCTGTGTGACTTTTTGCAGTTTGGGTAGGGACTGGGCTGAGCAGATGATGGTTGAGTCATCTGCGTATTGTATGAGTGTGCCATGTTTGGTGGCAGAGGCTGTATTATTGGTGAAAACAGAGAAGAGTAGGGGTCCAAGGATGGATCCTTGGGGAACCCCTATGGAGACAGGTAGTTGGGGAGATATGTCATTCTGCCATACAACGGATTGTTGGCGGTGAGACAGGTAACTCTGAAACCAGTTGGTGACTGACTGAGAGAAGGATAGGTTATTGAGGACAGAGATAAGTTGTTTGTGTGGGACCATGTCAAATGCTTTAGATAGGTCTAGGAAAGTAGCAGAGGAGAGATAGCCATTGTTTTATGCTGAAGGATAGTGTTAGTAAAGGAGAGTAAGGCAGTGGTGGTGCTATGGTTTGGTCAGAAACCATGCTGAGTATTGGAAAGGAGGTTGTTAGTAAGGAGGTAGTCTGAGACCTGAGAGCGTATGCATCTCTCTAGTATTTTGGAGAGTGGAGAGAGAATAGCTATGGAGTGGTAATTGGTTAGTTCTGTGGAGGGTCCGGCTTTGTGGAGCGGAATTATATGTGATACTTTCCACAGTGTGGGAACGTAACTTTCTGACAGAGATCGGTTAATCAAGATGGATACTGGGTAGGCCAGAGCATCAGCTGCGATTTGTAGGTAAATCTCTTAAATCTCTTAAATCTAAACATCAGGAGCTTAAACAATAAAATACACGAGCTTCATATTCTAATCTCACAATATCACCCTGATATAATCAGTTTAACAGAAACATGGCTAAAACCAATGATACATAAATCCTGTCACCTGAATACAGTATCCTTAGACAAGATAGACTGAAAAAGAAGGGCGGTGGCATTGCCCTGCTTTACAAAAATACACTAACAATAGCTAAAACTAAGTTACCAATACCCCCTTTGGACAAAGCAGAAATACTATTAACTAATCTCAAAATAGGCAGCAACAAAACTATCAACTTAATAACAGGTTATAGCCCCCCGGCAATAATATCCCTATCATGGAAAGTTTATTACAATGGCTATCACAATCCTTGCCTCAGGAGACTATTGTATTAGGGGACTTTAATACTGACTGGCTCACATGCTCTTCCCAAGCTCCCACTAATCATATCAACCTAGTTTCCTTCTCTCAACTAATCAAAGAACCCACTAGAGTAGACAACAATAGAAAAAAGAAACTCTTCTAGACTGGATTTTACTAAATAAAATTCCTTCTTCCTACCTAACAGGCACACTTCCTGACTCACTAAGCGACCATCAGGCTACCTCACTAAGCGACCATCAGGCTACCTTCTTACTTAAATATAACTCCCACCACCCCCAAACCCCTATACTCCAAACAATTAGGTACAAAAACCACTTTACGTGATAGAAAAGAAACCAACAAGTAAATCCAAAAAACGGAATGGAGTCCACTGGCAAGTATATACCAACACAGAATGGTAAAAACAGTCCTTTATTAGAATAAAAATGATTATCAGTATTCGCCAATGTAAAATAATAAGCGCTTTCGTCTCCAATTATACAATTCAGGAGACCTTATCAAACAAGAACTGGACATTAAAGCAGTTCATTTTTTTATTTGATTTTGATTTTTCATAATTGTTCATGTATAATCATGCACAACATGAACAATTATTGTTTATATTTATCATCACTTCCTGGTAGAGCACAAAGTTCTAGTTAAAGAAACAGTGTATCTAAAAAGAACATTGAGCTAAAAACCATATACAAGTGCAAATTGCATGCATAAAATAATAATAAATAATAAATAAATAAATAAAGAATATATATTGGCAGTACTCTAATAAATATAAACAATAATTGTTCATGTTGTGCATGATTATACATGAACAATTATGAAAAATCAAAATCAAATAAAAAATGAACTGCTTTAATGTTCAGTTCTTGTTTGATAAAGTCTCCTGAATTGTATAATTGGAGATGAAAGCGCTTATTATTTTACGTTGGTGAATACTGATAATCGTTTTTATTCTAATAAAGGATTGTTTTTACCATTCTGCGTTGGTATATACTTGCCAGTGGACTCCATTCTGTTTTTTTAGATTTACAAAAAACAGTTTAACCTATCAAACTTATTACATGATCTAAAACTATACAACTAGTCCAAACTGTATTACCTACCCCTAGATGAAGCCACCAAACACTTTAGCTCCACATTTCTAGAAATACTAAATAGGCATGCCCCTGAAAAAACTACCAGAGTTAAGGCCAAAGCAGTTCCATGGTTAGCTAGGGAAACAAGACAAAAAATAACAGAAAGGAATAGAGCCTGGAAAACCTGGAGGTCCAACAAACCCCCAAGTACACAGCAAGCATACCAACAGATTAGAAATCTAACCAAAAAACTAGTCATGCAAGATAAAATAAATTTCTTTATTACCCACCAAAATCAATACATGAAAAACCCCAAAAATTCTGGGCAGGTTTAATCAGGTTACTACACCCTGGAAAAATCACCACCCCACCCCCAACAGGGTTAATGAAAGAAAACATAGCAGAATCATTCAATGCTTTCTTTACTGAGACCGTACTTGCCCTTGCACAAAAGCAACCTCATACCAAATCCACTACTGCCCACCCCAAACCTAATAACAGCCCCACTTTTAAGCTACAACCCACCCCAACCTCCTACATAAGAAAATTACTCTCTCAATTAAAACCAACAACACTAGGAGCAGACTCCCTCCCCAACAAATTCTTAAAACTGGCAGCAACTGAAATAGCCATACTAGTCTCTATCCTAATAAACAGATCCATCTCTGAAAGCTCAGTACCCTTGATCTGGAAAACAGCCTATATTATACCCCTTCACAAAGGGGGCAATTCTTATGATATATCTAATTACAGACCAATAGCCATCCTATCCCCACTTGCTAAAATACTGGAGAAATGTATTCACCAACAATTAATGACCCACCTTATCAATCAAGAACTCATATCCCAAACCCAACACGAGTTCCGTCCAGGTCATAGCACAACCACTGCCCTGCTAGCATTCACAGATGCCATTAACCACAACAGAAATAATGGTAAGCTTTCTGCAGCCCTCTTCCTGGACCTATCAAAGGCATTTGACATGGTTAATCATGAAAAATTAATCTCCCACCTTTCTATCTTAGGCCTAGATAAATTGTCAGTCTCCTGGTTTAAAAACTACCTCAACAATAGGCAACAGGCAGTACTATGGAACAATAACTTGTCTCCACTCTTACCTGTGACACTTGGTGTACCTCAGGGATCTATACTGGGCCCCCTGCTGTTCTCACTTTTTACTAACAATCTCCACTCAGCTGTAAATAGTTCAAACCTTATCCAATATGCAGATGATTCTACTATAATATGCAACACTCCTACCCTAGCAGACCTACACAAAATAACCCAGGAAAATGTTCACTCAGTCGAAAGCTGGCTTACTGAGAATGTCTTGATACTCAACCCCAAAAAAACTAAGCTCCTCATATTTCATCCCTCAATCACTACTGCCCCCACCTCCTCCTTTACTATCCACTCAAAAAATGGGACCCCTATTTCACCTGAATCCCAGACAAAACTTCTAGGTATTACTATTGATAACAAGCTCAAATTTGATGCACACATTAATTTGGCCATGAAAAATACTAACAAAAAGCTGGGAAGTCTCTACAAACACAAATAATTCCTGACCCATAATGCTAGAACTACAATTGCACAAACACACCTTCTCTCAACTCTACTGTATGCATCACCAATCTTGACCAACCTATCCAAAACAGAAATCAATAAATTGACTACCTGCTATAATCAGATAGCCAAATTTGCCAACAACAGCTCCTTCAAAACACATCACTGCCAAAACCTAAAGCAATTGGGTTGGCTTGAACTACCAAACCTACTAACCTAAAACCAGCTGGTTATCACACACAAGCTACTCTCTCATCCAAGTATAACACCTTCATTAAGAAACATAATCCAACAGTATTCCTGTCCTAGGCAACTCCGCTCCACAGACAAGTTACTGTTAGCAGTTACCAGATCTCACAACCATGCCGTTGACTCCCTATACTCTTCTTATATAGCCAAAATCTGGAACTCCCTGCCTACATCCATAACCCTAGAAGCATCCCTTTCTAAATTTAAAATAACTATCAAAACTTACCTCAGCAACAAATGGCTATGTCCCTGTTCCACACCAGACTAATACTTGAACCACTTCTATACTAATGTAATTTTTGGCTTCACAAAAATCTCATGTTTTACCTTCATAAAATTGTATACCACAACAGACGAATTATGGCATATCTGTGTTAGTCTGCATTACGCATTGTTGTTTATAAACCTATTGTCAACTGTACCTGACTGATGCTTAATACCTTTATGTGTGCCCAACTACATACCTAATGGACCTAGATGAAATATGTATCCAATAATTATCTGTATGTCTTGTAAATTTGTCTCCTTGGAGCTTTTCTCCCCGGGCCTCCACTGAAAATGGACATGTATCCAGTTGGACTATTCCGGTTAACAAATGTAAAATAAAATAAATAAAAATAAATTTCATAAAGATGCATGCATGAACACTGAAAGCAAGAAGGAATGCAATTGTTTTATCATAAAGCGTCTGTTCTTTACTATATGGGTGTAAAGCTTCTACACATTCAGTCACCTAACAGGTAGTCTACCCAGAAAGCTGGTGCCCGGGCTTTCAGCATGGCATGGCATGACAGAGTTTGTACAACTTCAGAACACAGCTAGGTAATATATCCAATCAATTTCAAGGAAGATGCTTTTAATTTAATGACCATCCTATTCAGAAACAAAGAGATGATGATATAGTTAACTATGAACTTTATTACTGGAGCAGATAATGCAAGAGAGAACACCAATGACAGGAGGATTTGGGCTGGCACTGATGTTCACATCTGTAAACATGGAAATGTTTCTTTATTTAGCGTTTTTCTTTTTTTTTTTTTTTGTGGTCTGCAGGATTGCCCCAATTTTTCCTGCACCCAAATAACCCTTTTATTCCTCCACCTGAGAGACCGCCCTCTGGTCAATTCATTCCCCATTGGCGGTGACAGTAAGGTGATACAGAGCAGGGCAATCTGCAAATCCTGTACACTGTTATATTCCCACCCACATGCCAAGATTGCAAGCTCTGCTATAGCTGCCTCCAGAGGTGAATGCCTGCTTCTGCACATATCTAACTTATCGACCAAGCAGCACAATACTTGCACCACAGGCATGCTACGTTTTTCCATGCTGCGTCAATACAACTACATTTCTCCAATGAGGCGAGCCCAATATACGAAATGTGTGGGGCACTCACTCCCATCCTCCCTCTACTCAGGCCCTCCAGCACCCATGTCACTAGTCAAACACAGGTAATTTGGGGAGCAGTCAGGGCTTTATCCCTTTGACCCACAGGGACACATGATATCTATGATGCATTGTTAACTAAAGTTTAAAAATGAAAACCCAAACTGACTAAGACAGCACACTCAGTATGAAACCAGAAATCTCTAGTGTTTCCTTTGAGAGGATGTGAGGAAAGGGCTTCAGGAATGCAACGTGGTATAACTTAGGTAATGAACGTCAGTTCTGGTAGTCAGGCCCCATCTTGTGCCAAGGAACTATCAAAGATTTTCAAGGTAATGTGGGGCCTTTCCTGTGCCAAATATAGACAGGAAAGCCAGAGTCAAGAAATATAAGAAAGATTTACAGAGATCATTTGGCAGCATGTGGACAGGATAAGCAAGTTATGGCATAGCCACCAGTTTAATTATATTATTGCTACCTATGAAAAAGAAAGAACACCAGTCCAGCTCTGGGAGGTCACTGTTCTTAACCACATCAAGAGGGAAGTGTGTCATAATAGCCATGTTAACATGCAGCTGAGCACCCTGGTACATGAGTCCATCAAGCCACCAATTCCATCATGGTCAGATAAGTACCATCCAATAAGGTGGGACACATTTTATTCATAATTTCCCCACCCACTCCATAACTGATAACAATTTGGCTGATTGCCACAACTTCACCTATTTATTCCCTAGCTCTTAAGAGTAATTTATATACTTTAGGGTTCAAGCCATCTGAGCAAAGTGCTTAGCCTGATTTTATGGAAGATAATACACGTTCCACCTTTGATATAAATAAGTAAGATGTCCAACTGTAGAACTGCATCCTCTGATAGTCCATCTAAATTAGGCCACAAGTGAAGGTCAACACAGTTGCTGGTGAAGGGTCAGGCATGGGAAGAAATAAACCTATCAAAGACATCTAAAAAGAGTCATAGATAACTGGGTAATAGTACTTGGGTAGACTAGCTTGTTAACAACAAATCAGGACTGAGGACCAGGTTAAAGGAACGTTATTGTAACCAACAAGTGCTTATGTTCAATAGATTCAATATAAATTCTAATGTCATCGCCACTCAGGCTACTAACTGGATAACCATAAAATAAAAAAAGCATGCTTATCATTTGTACACTTAATGTGTCTAAATAAAGTATTAGTTTCATTGTGTTTCTGAATATTATTGTGACAAAAGGAGGTACTGCCAGCACAGCTAGCTGGACGTTTGTAAATAATTATATGTCATTTGTGAATTTCAAACTAATTTATACAAGACGCTGGTGTTACAAATATATTAGAACTGTATGTCATATAAGATGCTTGTGTTGCAAATATATTAGAACTGTATGTCATGTATATATCAAAGTGCTTTGTACAGATGTTTGCATTGAAAAGGTATTTGTAAAGTGCTTGTGTTTGAAATGTAACCACAGTGTGCCCTACTGGAAGAGAACAGAAATGTACCTGCACTATTATAACTGTTTAAATGGATATGTTAACAGACGAAACTGGAGGGTTAACCTCAGTCCAGCAAACTTTAGAAAAATATCTGAAATTAAATTACTTTATAGGATGCAATAAAGAGGCTATCCCTCATGTTTTCAATGCAGCTAGAGACACAAGGTCTGTACTAGGAAGCTTTCTATATTGTCCTTAGAATGAACTAATTGCTACTTTTGAAGCATGAAGGAATGCAATTGTTTTATGACTTCCAGCATCTGCCAAAGATTGGAGGAAAAGCCCTTGTCTGTAAATTTTTACAGGTAGATGCTAAATGCTGCCAGCTTCAAGCAGTGGGAGTATTGGCCTGGGAACTAGAAGTCAGATGACCAGAAATTGTCATTCTGCAAGCTATCCCAGCAGTAATATTTTAGATATTATTTTAAGAAGTTTCTTAATGAGACAGAGCATTCTGTATACTGTCTTGGACCTGACAACAACAAGAATTGTTCTAAGTCTCTCATATACAGTCAGGAAAATAGTAAATCTTAGTTTAGATTTTGTTTTTTTTTTCTTTTGTGTGAGCCTGCACTGCAATGTTATTTTATATATTTGCTGTGATTTTCAACTCTGATGTCACTGTGAATATAAATATATATATATATATATATATATATATATATATATATATATATATACTGAGTATTTTCTTGTTCATTTATTATTTATTAATAAATATATTAAACCTTTCATGTGGGCATTGTGGTGTGTAGATATTTAAGTTTTGAGAGAGTAGTATATTATTTATTGATGACTGTGTGTCAAAACAACAATTTTTATTAGTACTAATATTACACAGTAAGACTGGACACTCTTTGTTAAGGACCATAAAGTAACTGATCCTGTGCCAGCCTTTCCCAGGTGTGTGTGTGTGTGTGTGTGTGTGTGTGTGTGTGTGTGTGGTGCTGGAGCTTGGTGAGGTCTGGCTGGAGTATTATTAGGGGGGATATTGAGAGAGAGAGAGAGAGAGAACCAGCCCCAGACTGGACTCTCTGTGTGTGTGCTTTTAAGGGAAATTGCACTTGTTGCAGAGTTACATCTGGAAATACTGTGTGTTTGGCAGTGGTGGGTCATCACAATTCATATTAAATTATAAATATACTTGTTTGTGTTTTTTTCTCACTTACAAAATCTAAGTCATAAATCACCCTTTAAAAAGCAAGCTTTATTTCTGTTTTTTTTTTTTTAGGGAGATAAATTGTGAGTCAGGGCCAGATGCATTTCATCCAAATCATCACAGTGAAACTCCATCTGATCTTTCTTTCGGCTTTTCACAGCGGAACTCCAGTCCGCTAATGATTGGCAGTAGATTTTTATGTGCTGGCTTGCCGGGCCTAACGCACAACCTTCAATGAAGGAACGCCCATTCATGCATGTCGACACACAGAAGACGCTCTAACTGAGAATCGAATGTGCAACGTCTAACTGTGAGGCGACAACACTACCGCAGCACCACCACCGCAACTCCATCTGATACAATAAGAAAATTCCAAATTTACTTCTTAAGGGCTTTTGTGTGGTTCTCCTGTAGCCATGGAGATTGACAGATTAGAAATAAAAAGCAGGAAAACAGACATTTTGTGTAGCAGAGCTTCACTTAATTATGGGCAGTTGCGTCAACTTTGGAACAGAATTCTTCACCTCCATTATTTGTTATCTGTCAGTTACCTAACTTTCATATAACCCCCTTTGTTGTATTTTCTTTCTTTTTCTTTCTTTCTTTCCTTTTTCATTTCACACTGCTAATAAAGATCAGCTCAGCTTTGCCATCAGTCCAACTCTGCCTTCAACTCACTAGATTCTGAGCAAAAATCCATGCTCCTTTCATCCGTGTAAATCACCTTCACAGCAGGATTCATAGTTTAATGCAAAAAAAGGAACCAGTAATAGTGGTGCTTAGTCACTGCTCACACACACACAAACACACACACACACACACACACACACACACACACACACACACACACACACACACACACACACACACACACACACACACACACACACACACACATCTGTATCTATATATCTAATCTATCTATATATGGAAAAATGTATACATAGACAAAGACTAAACCACCTCTTACAGGCAAACCTAACTACACCCACACAGCACAGTTTCTAACCCTTGCACAGTACTACCACTGCCCTCCTATCTTTCACACAC